>NC_064627.1:963502199-963805229 GCF_023864275.1 Schistocerca cancellata
TCAATGTCCGTGCTTCGTTTCTGACTGTATCACTATTAGGCATAAGAATAATACGAATATAAAAATGACATGATATGTATATTCTTCCGCGTTTACTGTTGTCTCACTCTAGTTTCGTAGTTTATTAGGCAGACAGGATTTAAATGAGATATCGGCGAACACGAAAGAATAAATGGCAAAATGTTTATATTCATATTATTCTTATGATGAAGAGAATAGTGCATGTGATTCACAATTCATAAAAGTTCCTATTAGCAACCATATCTTCTCACAGGTAGGAAAAAATTCAGAACGTAGAGTTGGCCATATTGACAAACATCCCAAACAGTCTTGCCTGTCGGATTTTCGTAGTACATTGAAATGCTGCTACATTCGAAGATGAACAATACGGAATTTGTATTTACTTCTCTTTTTTTTTTTTACTGGCGCAGAGGTTTTGGTGCTAGTATTTATCTTTGTGCCTGCAAAGCATGCATGTGTAGCGCTACATATATTCGACGGCAGAAGTTAGTTGTGGCGGCACCTACCAACATTTTTCAGAACTTCCGCTTACTTTGCACTCGATTCTAAGCCGCAGGCGGTTTTTTGGATTACGAAAACCGGAAAAAAAGTGCAGCTTAGATTCAAGTAAATACGGTATCTTATAAGATAAGTCATAGTATTGGCTTGTGCGTTCCTACATTTCTCAGGAATCCAACCTGATCTTCTCCAAGATCAGCTTCCACCAGTTTTTTCATTCTTCAGTAAAAAATTTGTGTTAGTATTTCGCAACCATGGCTTATAAAACTGATAGTTCAGTAATATTTACACTTGTCAGCATCTGCTTTCATTGGAATTGGAATTAATATATTCTTATTGAAGTGTGAGGGTGTTTCACCTGTCTCATACCTCTTGCACACCAGAAGGAAGAGTTTTGTCATGTCTGGCTCTGCCAAGGCTATGAGTAGTTCTGACAGGGTATCATCTACCCCCCTGGGGCCTTGTTTCAACTTAAGATCGTTCAGAGCTCTGTCAAATTCTTCTCTCAGTATCATATCTCCTATCTCATCTTCATCCACATCCACATCCACTTCCCCTTCTATAATATTGTCTTCAAGTTCATCTCCCTTGTATGGAGTCTCTATATACTCAGTACACCTTTCAGCTTTCCCTTCTTTGCTTAGGACTGGTTTTCCATTTGAGCTCTTGATATTCATACAGTTGCTTCTCTTTCCCCTAAATGCCTGTTTAATTTTCCTGTAGACACCATCTATCGTTCCCCTTAGTGAAACATGCTTCTGAATCCTTAGACCTGTCCTCTGTCCATTCCTGCTTAGCCATTTTGTACTTGCTGTCAGTCTTATTTTTTAAATGTTTGTGTTCACTTTCGCCTGCTTCATTTGCTGCATTTTTAAATTTTCTCCTTTCATTGGTTAAATTGAATACGTCTTGTGTTATCCAGGGATTTCTACTAAACCTTGTCTTTTTACTAATTTGATCGTCTACTGTATTCTTTTTTCCTGATCTTGCAGCTGTTGCCTAATGCTCCTTCTGAAACTATCTTTCAGCTTATCCAGGTCCCATCTCCATAATTTCCTACCTTTTTCCAATTTCTTCACTTTTGATCTACAGCTCTTAACCA
Organism: Schistocerca cancellata; assembly: GCF_023864275.1. Classification (NCBI taxonomy): domain Eukaryota; kingdom Metazoa; phylum Arthropoda; class Insecta; order Orthoptera; family Acrididae; genus Schistocerca; species Schistocerca cancellata. Next base: position 963,503,821 of record NC_064627.1, read on the forward strand.
ATAAATTGTTGTCCGAGTCCATATCCACCCCTGAAAATTCCTACATCTGTGTCTAATCATTACATAATCAGTCTGAAACCTTCCAGTGTCTCCAGCTCTGTTCCACATATACAACCTTGTTTTATGATTCTTAAACCACGTGTCTGCGATGATAAAATTATGTTTCACCTACTACTATTTTTCCTTCTCTTCCTTTTCCTGCTATCAAATTCCAATCCCCCATCACAATTAAATTTTCATCTCCTTTAAATACCTGAATAATTTATTTTATTTCCTCATATCTGCCTTCAGTCTCTTCATCATCGGCAGAGCTAGTTTTCATGGATTATTAATTAATAATATTCCATCACTAGTCACAAATTTTATTTTCTAATTGCTGTCCAACATGCTGCTGAACTACAACCCGTATTTTCAAGTATTTTATGGATATACTGGATGTTATTATCTGCTTCAGTTTTACAGCTAACAGTGCCACTGTGAAAAGTGGAAACAGATGTAACACCTAATATATCCATATAGTCCTTGAAAATGGAGTGTAACACATTGCACAGCAATTAGAAAATAAAATGTGTTACTGATGATGGAGTATAATTAATTAATAATGCCTTACTTTAGGTATACACTCGCGCACACACACACATATCCATCCGCATATACACAGACACAAGCAGACAGTTGTAAAGCTTCTATTGACCTGCCAGCGCTTTTGTTTGGTAAGTCTCATCATCTTTCTTTTTAAATATATTTGTCTGCTTGTGTCTGTGTATATGCGGATGGATATGTGTGTGTGTGTGCGCGCGCGAGTGTATACCTGTCCTTTTTTCCCCCTAAGGTAAGTCTTTCCGCTCCCGGGATTGGAATGACTCCTTACCCTCTCCCTTAAAACCCATATCCTTTTGTCTTTCCTTCACCTTCCCTCTTTCCTGACGAGGCAACCGTTGGTTGCGAAAGCTAGAATTTTGTGTGTATGTTTGTGTTTGTTTGTGTGTCTATCGACCTGCCAGCGCTTTTGTTTGGTAAGTCTCATCATCTTTCTTTTTAAATATATATATATCATTACATAATCAGTCTGAAACCTTCCAGTGTCTCCAGCTCTGTTCTACAGTTTGTTGCGAAAGCTTGAATTTTGTGTGTATGTTTGTGTTCGTTTGTGTGTCTGTCGACCTGCCAGCACTTTCATTTGGTAAGTCACATCATCCTTGTTTTTTTATATATATATATATATATATATATATATATATATATATATATATATATATATATATATATAAAAAGAAAGATGATGAGACTTACCAAACAAAAGCGCTGGCAGGTCGATAGACACACAAACAAACACAAACATACACACAAAAATCTAGCTTTCGCAACCAACGGTTGCCTCGTCAGGAAAGAGGGAAGGAGAAGGAAACACAAAAGGATATGGGTTTTAAGGGAGAGGGTAAGGAGTCATTCCAATCCCGGGAGCGGAAAGACTTACCTTAGGGGGAAAAAAGGACAGGTATACACTCGCACACACACACATATCCATCCGCATATACACAGACACAAGCAGACATTTGTAAAGGCAAAGAGTTTGGGCAGAGATGTCAGTCGGGACGGAAGTACAGAGGCAAAGATGATGTTGAAAGACAGGTGAGATATGAGCGGCGGCAGATTGAAATTAGAAATTAGCGGAGATTGAGGCCTGGCGGATAGCGAGAGGAGAGGATATGCTGAAGGGCAAGTTCCCATCTCCGGAGTTCAGACAGGTTGGTGTTAGTGGGAAGTATCCAGATAACCCGGACGGTGTAACACTGTGCCAAGATGTGCTGGCCGTGCACCAAGGCATGTTTAGCCACAGGGTGATCCTCATTACCAACAAACACTGTCTGCCTGTGTCCATTCATGCGAATGGACAGTTTGTTGCTGGTCATTCCCACATAGAACGCTTCACAGTGTAGGCAGGTCAGTTGGTAAATCACGTGGGTGCTTTCACACGTGGCTCTGCCTTTGATCGTGTACACCTTCCGGGTTACAGGACTGGAATAGGTGGTGGTGGGAGGGTGCATGGGACAGGTTTTACACCGGGGGCGGTTACAGGGGTAGGAGCCAGAGGGTAGGGAAGGTGGTTTGGGGATTTCATGGGGATGAACTAAGAGGTTACGAAGGTTAGGTGGACGGCGGAAAGACACTCTTGGTGGAGTGGGGAGGATTTCATGAAGGATGGATCTCATTTCAGGGCAGGATTTGAGGAAGTCGTATCCCTGCTGGAGAGTCACATTCAGAATCTGATCCAGTCCCGGAAAGTATCCTGTCACAAGTGGGGCACTTTTGGGGTTCTTCTGTGGAAGGTTCCGGGTTTGAGGAGATGAGGAAGTGGCTCTGGTTATTTGCTTCTGTACCAGGTCGGGAGGGTAGTTACGGGATGCAAAAGCTGTTTTCAGGTTGTTGGTGTAATGATTCAAGGATTCCGGACTGGAGCAGATTCGTTTGCCACGAAGACCTAGGCTGTAGGGAAGGGACCGTTTGATGTGGAATGGGTGGCAGCTGTCATAATGGAGGTACTGTTGCTTGTTGGTGGGTTTGATGTGGACGGACGTGTGAAGCTGGCCATTGGACAGGTGGAGGTCAACGTCAAGGAAAGTGGCATGGGATTTAGAGTAGGACCAGGTGAATCTGATGGAACCAAAGGAGTTGAGGTTGGAGAGGAAATTCTGGAGTTTTTCTTCACTGTGAGTCCAGATCATGAAAATGTCATCAATAAATCTGTACCAAACTTTGGGTTGGCAGGCCTGGGTAACCAAGAAGGCTTCCTCTAAGCGACCCATTAATAGGTTGGCGTACGAGGGGGCCATCCTGGTACCCATGGCTGTTCCCTTTAATTGTTGGTATGTCTGGCCTTCAAAAGTGAAGAAGTTGTGGGTCAGGATGAAGCTGGCTAAGGTAATGAGGAAAGAGGTTTTAGGTAGGGCGGCAGGTGATCGGCGTGAAAGGAAGTGCTCCATCGCAGCGAGGCCCTGGACATGCGGAATATTTGTGTATAAGGAAGTGGCATCAATGGTTACAAGGATGGTTTCCGGGGGTAACAGACTGGGTAGGGATTCCAGGCGTTCGAGAAAGTGGTTGGTGTCTTTGATGAAGGATGGGAGACTGCATGTAATGGGTTGAAGGTGTTGATCTACGTAGGCAGAGATGCGTTCTGTGGGGGCTTGGTAACCAGCCACAATGGGACGGCCGGGATGATTGGGTTTGTGAATTTTGGGAAGAAGGTAGAAGGTAGGGGTGCGGGGTGTTGGTGGGGTCAGGAGGTTGATGGAGTCAGGTGAAAGGTTTTGTAGGGGGCCTAAGGTTCTGAGGATTCCTTGAAGCTCCGCCTGGACATCAGGAATGGGATTACCATGGCAAACTCTGTAAGTAGTGTTGTCTGAAAGCTGACGCAGTCCCTCAGCCACGTACTCCCGACGATCAAGTACCACAGTCGTGGAACCCTTGTCTGCCGGAAGAATGACGATGGATTGGTCAGCCTTCAGACCACGGATAGCCTGGGCTTCAGCAGTGGTGATGTTGGGAGTAGGATTAAGGTTTTTTAAGAAGGATTGAGAGGCAAGGCTGGAAGTCAGAAATTCCTGGAAGGTTAGGAGAGGGTGATTTTGAGGAAGAGGAGGTGGGTCCCGCTGTGACGGAGGACGGAACTGTTCCAGGCATGGTTCAATTTGGATAGTATCTTGGGGAGTTGGATCATTAGGAGTAGGATTAGGATCATTTTTCTTCGTGGCAAAGTGATATTTCCAGCAGAGAGTACGGGTGTAGGACAGTAAATCTTTGACAAGGGCTGTTTGGTTAAATCTGGGAGTGGGGCTGAAGGTGAGGCCTTTGGATAGGACAGAGGTTTCGGATTGGGAGAGAGGTTTGGAGGAGAGGTTAACTACTGAGTTGGGGTGTTGTGGTTCCAGATTGTGTTGATTGGAATTTTGAGGTTTTGGAGGGAGTGGAGCTGGAAGTGGGAGATTGAGTAGATGGGAGAGACTAGGTTTGTGTGCAATGAGAGGAGGTTGAGGTTTGCTGGAATGGTTGTGAAGGGTGAGTGAGTTGCCTTTCCGGAGGTGGGAAACCAGGAGATTGGATAGTTTTTTAAGGTGGAGGGTGGCATGCTGTTCTAATTTGCGGTTGGCCTGTAGGAGGATGCTCTGAACAACCGGTGTGGATGTGGGAGAGGAAAGATTGAGGACTTTTATTAGGGACAGGAGTTGATGGGTGTGTTGATTGGCTGAGTGGATGTGTAGGTGAAGGATTAGGTGGGTGAGGGCAATGGATTGTTCGGTATATATATGGGGGAAAAATATATTTAAAAAGAAAGATGATGAGACTTACCAAACAAAAGCGCTGGCAGGTCTGTTGGTTCTGTGAGCTCAGCTGTGGTTGAATCTTCTGAAACTCAAAACTCCAGTCAAAATTATGTGAGATCCTTTGGTATTTTACTAACAAAACTTCAATACAAACCAATAATCATGTCAGAACAATGGGAAAGAATCCACTACCCTGGGCCTCAGTCAATAAGACATGGTAATAGACCTTATCATTGGATTCCAGGGGTCAGGTATGTCATGATGAGAAGAATCAGAGCTTCTAAAAAACTCCTCAAAACTAAGAAAATAGTTTACATGGGAACACTCAGCACGAACACACTATGAAACCAGGTAAATTGAAACAAATGACTGACACCATGGATAAATTAAATATCAAAATTCTGGCAATACAGGAAACACAATTCTCAATTCTCAAGTGAGAACCACTCTGACTCGGAAAACTACAGAATATACAAGAGGAAACCAGCCATAACTATTCCAGGAAGAAATCTCAAACTCTTTGGAACAGGATTTGTAGTAAACAAATCAATACTGGACTCTGTAATAGATGGCACAAAATCAGAAAAAATATCAACACTCATGATATGATCTGGAAAGAAAGCCTATACACTAATCAATGCACATGCCTCCACAAACAACTACAACAAGAAAAACCCGCAAATGATAGAAGGTTTTTGGGAAGATCTGGGAGAAACCATCCATAAAGTCCCCATGAAGCACGTGAAGGTTTTACTAGGAGATTTTAATGCCGAATTAGGTGGGGAAAGAAAATTCAAAGACACAACAGGAAAACACACGGCCTACGAGCGGACAAACAAGAATGGACAGAACTTGATAAACTTTTGCAGGAATTTTTCCAATCGATCACCACCTACTCCAAACTAAAGAGAAATTTATACCCAGTAGACAAATTAACAGAACCAACAGAAATTTCCGAACAGAGCCAGAGTATCTATGATTAAATAAGAAAGAAATAAAAGAAAAAATGAAAATTGACAGTAACAACTGGACAGAACTATCAGAAGGGGCAACTACTGAGATAAAGAAAAAACAAATGGTGGAACTTGACATGAGAGAGAGCCACAGAAGACAGAATACAAGCCTGGAGAAAATTTGACAGTCATAGCACTTCCGAGAAATGGGAAGAATTCCAACGGGATACAGAAGACCCTTCGAAAATAATCCGTAGAGAAAAAAGAGGTTATGAAAACAACATATTGAAAGAGATAGAAGAGGACTCCAACAAAAACCACATGAAAATTTTACAGAACATTCAGAGGAAATATGACAGGATAGTGACCACCAAGCTTATGCTTCAAAAGACAAGATGGAACACTGGAGACAAACCCGAAAAAGGACTGTGAAATACTAGTGCAGTACTTTTGACACACTACTGAACTATGATAAACCAATGCAGATCCTACAGTTTGAGAAACAGAACGTAACCTTGTTTCCAAACCAACACTTGTGGAGATCGTGAAAATAATAAAATCGCTGAAAAATAACAGGGCACCTTGAGGAAATGGATTGATTGCAGAAATCTGGAAATTAGATCACAAATACATCACACCCAAAATACACAGAATCATCAAAAACCTCTTGGAAACAGAAAAGGTATCAGAAGAATATAAGTCAGCAATAATACACCTCCTCCATAAGAAAGGAGACAAAACAGACCCTAGTAACTACAGAGGAATTTCACTGTTGCCTGTGGCACGCAAAATTCTATCAAAAGCCCAGTTAAATCAGCTAGTGAGAACAATATTGACAACAAGAGAGTCCAGGTACACCACAATAACATACGTCGACTTCGAGAAGGCTTATGATTCCATAGATGGAAGCAATGAAGGTGGACAATGAAACCAGGTTGCTAATACAGGAAACATTAACAAATACAACATCCAAAGTGAAGTTTATGGGAGAGATCTCAGAACCATTCGAAATCAAATGCAGAGAGATTGGTTGTCACTCATTCTATCTAATTCAGTTTTCAAGAAAATAATCAGGACATGGGACAAAACAGTCAGTGTGGTAAAGATGGGGAGACACAAGGATAGAACTGTCATCATGTAATGATGGTCTTTGCGATGATGCAGCCATCATAACAAATAACAGAGAAGAAGTCAAGGAAGCTATAGAGAGACTACATGAAATCTCAGTCAAAGCAGGATTACAAAACTCGTATGAAAATATGCAAAATCCAGACACATGTCCACTGGTAACAAAGTATGGAAAGATAACACAAGTAAATAGTTTCAAATACCTGGGAGAGATTATGCAGAAACCAGGACTGAATGCAACATCCAGTGAAGAAAGGATGACAAAACTACAAAAAGCATACAAGCCTACATGGAACCATTACAACAAAAGAAGTGTTTCCATCAATGCCAAATTACAACACTCCAGTACAGTAGTCTTATCAGAGGCCTTGTGTGTGTCAGAAACAACAGTAATCAAGGGAAGAATGAAAGTTAAGGAGATGGAAAAATGAGAGAGGAAAATACTGAGAAAGATAAAACAACTGTACAGACAGAGAAAATTACAGGCAACATCAGGAAAAGAAGGGCAAAGTTCTACAGACTCAGATATATGTAGAATGAACAAAAATAGATTGACCAAGAAAATTTTTAACATACTGACAACAAATACAGTGAAAATAACTGGGTAAAGGAAACCATGGAAGACCTCAAGAAACTGAATATCTCCATAGAAGACATGAACAAACACAGAAAAGTGCAGAGAAAAAATCAGAAAACAGAAATTTCAGCAAACATCCAAAGAGAAGAAAACAGGAAAGAAATGTACAGAAGAGAGGAAGAAGAAGAAGTGCAGTGAATATGTGAGAGCTTCTTCTTCTTCTTCTTCCATCATGAATTAGGCTTTCCCTCAGCCTGTTGTAGCTACACCTGGTCCTTTCATCATTTTGCGGGTCTTCCAATGCATCTTTTACCTTGCAGAGTACATTACCAAATATGTATTGGTAATGCTGTTTTGTCCATTCGTAACACATGGGATATCCATTTTTGTTGGTATTCGCCAACCTTACTGTTTATATCGAAAATATTTAATTCCTTCCTGATATTTTTTTTTTTTTTCTAATGTAGCTTTGTGTATCCTGCTATGTACCTGAGGAATTTCATTTCACTGGCTTGTAATCTTATTTTATCTTTCTTTATCATTACCCAAGATTCACTTCCATATAATAATGTTGGTACTGACATAACTTCATAAAATTTTAGATATGTTTCAGTTCTTACTTTACATTGGAGGGCCCTTCTGATAGTGTCATTCAAGTAGCTGAATTTCTCAATTTTGTCTTTTTGATGTAGGTCTCCCCTGTATGACAGCATGGTTCTTAGAAATTTGAATCTGTCTACTTGCTCTATAATCTTGATGTCTATAATTATTTTTGTTCTTACTGGATGTTTTCCACAGAAAGCCATGACTTTTGTTTTTTGTATTGATATTTTCATATTATATATCTGGCATGTTTGGTATAGCTCGTAGGCAGCTCTCTGCAGTCCATATTCATTATTCAAAATTAACACTTGGTCATCTGCGAATAACAAAGTCATAATGTAATCTTTTTGGCTGAACTTATATGTATAGATCTTCAGTTTCATTCTCCATTGCCATATAATGTCGTCAATGTATAATGTATATATTAAAAATCACTGGAGAGAGGCTGCAACATTGTCGAACTCCTAAATCAATAACCTTTGTTTTTTCTTCATCATCCCCAATTATTTGCATTCTTGTATTAGCATAGATCTTTTGAACTACCTGTACAATGTGCATTGGTACATCTCTTCTTATTAAAATTTTCCACTGTAGCTGTCTATTTACTTTTTTTTGTCAAAAGCCTGTAAATAATCGACAAAAAGGATGTGTGTTTCTTTATTGAATTCCTTATGATTTTCTGTAATTTGTTGTAACATAAATGTGTTGTCTGTGCAGCTTCTCCCCTTTCTGAATCCAAAAATCTGAGGAACCTTTTTTTAAATGCTACTGAAGAATATTTTATTAGTTCACTGTTAATGCCATCACTTCCTACTGCCTTTTCGTTCTTTGCATATCTGAGAGCATGTTCTAATTATTGGAATTCAAGATGATCTGGATTTGTTTCAAGATTTTCATCATTTCCTGTGTTCATTTCATCAGTCCACATTTCCTCGTAAAAATGCAGTCATTCTTTGTTCTTTATTACATTGATATCTGCCACATCCTTTTCACTGTTATTCAAGTGTCTTACATTTTATATGCAAATGTTTGTCTCCCATGGACAGTACTTTCGATCCCAGCAACAAAGTTATCCCAACTGTCTTGATGGAGCTTCCTGCTTAGTTTTTTCATTTCTGCTGTCTGCTTCTTGTATGCTTCATTATTCCCCTGAGTTGAGTGTTGTAGATATTTTTTATATAGTTTTCTCTTTATTTTAACAGCCTCCTCAATTTCTTTTCTCCAAATCATGTGGCCTTTTCTTCTTCTTCCTGTGTTTCATTTTACCTAAAGCTTCACTGGCTGCAATTCTTAATATGTTCTTAATCTCTCCCCACTCGTTTTCAATACTCTGTGATTGTGCTCATTATTGTGTCTTTGATAAAGATTCTTGATTGACTCCTGTTCTAGTAAGTAGACTTTATATACCTCCCTTGATTGTTCTGGGGACTTTTTACGTATTTTATGCCCTCTATGCTTTAGGGCCCCCCCATGAACCATGGACCTTGCCGTTGGTGGGGAGGCTTGCGAGCCTCAGCGATACAGATAGCCGTACCGTAGGTACAATCACAACGGAGGGGTATCTGTTGAGAGGCCAGACAAACGTGTGGTTCCTGAAGAGGGGGGCAGCAGCCTTTTCAGTAGTTGCAAGGGCAACAGTCTGGATGATTGACTGATCTGGCCTTGTAACAATAACCAAAACGGCCTTGCTGTGCTGGTACTGCGAACGGCTGAAAGCAAGGGGAAACTATGGCCGTAATTTTTCCCGAGGGCATGCAGCTTTACTGTATGATTAAATGATGATGGCGTCCTCTTGGGTAAAATATTCCGGAGGTAAAATAGTCCTCCATTCGGATCTCCGGGCGGGGACTACTCAAGAGGATGTCATTATCAGAAGAAAGAAAACTGGCGTTCTACAGATCGGAGCGTGGAATGTCAGATCCCTTAATCGGGCAGGTAGGTTAGAAAATTTAAAACGGGAAATGGATAGGTTAAAGTTAGATATAGTGGGAATTAGTAAAGTTTGGTGGCAGGAGGAACAAGATTTTAGGTCAGGTGAATACAGGGTTATAAATACAAAATCAAATAGGGGTAGTGCAGGAGTAGGTTTAATAATGAATAGGAAAATAGGAATGCGGGTAAGCTACTACAAACAGCATAGTGAACGCATTATTGTGGCCAAGATAGATACTAAGCCCACACCTACTACAGTAGTACAAGTTTATATGCCAACTAGCTCTGCAGATGACGAAGAAATTGAAGAAATGTATGATGAGATAAAAGAAATTATTCAGATAGTGAAGGGAGACGAAAATTTAATAGTCATGGGTGACTGGAATTCGAGTGTAGGAAAAGGGAGAGAAGGAAACGTAGCAGGTGAATATGGATTGGGGGTAAGAAATGAAAGAGGAAGCCGCCTGGTAGAATTTTGCACAGAGCACAACTTAATCATAGCTAACACTTGCTTTAAGAATCATGATAGAAGGTTGTATACATGGAAGAACCCTGGAGATACTAAAAGGTATCAGATAGATTATATAATGGTAAGACAGAGATTTAGGAACCAGGTTTTAAATTGTAAGACATTTCCAGGGGCAGATGTGGACTCTGACCACAATCTATTGGTTATGACCTGTAGATTAAAACTGAAGAAACTGCAAAAAGCTGGGAATTTAAGGAGATGGGACCTGGATAAACTGAAAGAACCAGAGGTTTTACAGAGTTTCAGGGAGAGCATAAGGGAACAATTGACAGGAAAGGGGGAAAGAAATACAGTAGAAGAAGAATGGGCAGCTTTGAGGGATGAAGTAGTGAAGGCAGCAGAGGATCAAGTAGGTAAAAAGACGAGGACTAGTAGAAATCCTTGGGTAACAGAAGAAATATTGAATTTAATTGATGAAAGGAGAAAATATAAAAATGCAGTAAATGAAACAGGCAAAAAGGAATACAAACGTCTCAAAAATGAGATCAACAGGAAGTGCAAAATGGCTAATCAGGGATGGCTAGAGGACAAATGTAAGGATGTAGAGGCTTATCTCACTAGGGGTAAGATCGATACTGCCTACAGGAAAATTAAAGAGACCTTTGGAGATAAGAGAACCACTTGTATGAACATCAAGAGCTCAGATGGAAACCCAGTTCTAAGCAAAGAAGGGAAAGCAGAAAGGTGGAAGGAGTATATAGAGGGTCTATACAAGGGCGATGTCCTTGAGGACAATATTATGGAAATGGAAGAGGATGTAGATGAAGATGAAATGGGAGATACAATACTGCGTGAAGAGTTTGACAGAGCACTGAAAGACCTGAGTCGAAACAAGGCCCCCGGAGTAGACAATATTCCATTGGAACTACTGATGGCCTTGGGAGAGCCAGTCCTGACAAAACTCTACCATCTGGCGAGCAAGATGTATGAAACAGGCGAAATACCCTCAGACTTCAAGAAGAATATAATAATTCCAATCCCAAAGAAAGCAGGTGTTGACAGATGTGAAAATTACCGAACTATCAGTTTAATAAGGCACAGCTGCAAAATACTGACGCAAATTCTTTACAGACAAATGGAAAAACTAGTAGAAGCCGACCTCGGGGAAGATCAGTTTGGATTCCGTAGAAATACTGGAACAGGTGAGGCAATACTGACCTTACGACTTATCTTAGAAGAAAGATTAAGGAAAGGCAAACCTACGTTTCTAGCATTTGTAGACTTAGAGAAAGCTTTTGACAATGTTGACTGGAATACTCTCTTTCAAATTCTAAAGGTGGCAGGGGTAAAATACAGGGAGCGAAAGGCTATTTACAACTTGTACAGAAACCAGATGGCAGTTATAAGAGTCGACGAACATAAAAGGGAAACAGTGGTTGGGAAGAGAGTGAGACAGGGATGTAACCCCTCCCCGATGTTATTCAATCTGTATATTGAGCAAGCAGTAAAGGAAACAAAAGAAAAATTCGGAGGAGGTATTAAAATCCATGGAGAAGAAATAAAAACTTTGAGGTTCGCCGATGACATTGTAATTCTGTCAGAGACAGCAAAGGACTTGGAAGAGCAGTTGAATGGAATGGATGGTGTCTTGAAGGGAGGATATAAGATGAACATCAACAAAAGCAAAACGAGGATAATGGAATGTAGTTGAATTAAGTCGGGTGATGCTGAGGGAATTAGATTAGGAAATGAGACACTTAAAGTAGTAAAGGAGTTTTGCTATTTGGGGAGCAAAATAACTGATGATGGTCGAAGTAGAGAGGATATAAAATGTAGACTGGCAATGGCAAGGAAAGGGTTTCTGAAGAAGAGAAATTTGTTAACATCGAGTATAGATTTAAGTGTCAGGAAGTCATTTCTGAAAATATTTGTATGGAATGTAGCCTTGTATGGAAGTGAAACATGGACGGTAAATAGTTTGGACAAGAAGAGAATAGAAGCTTTCGAAATGTGGTGCTACAGGAGAATGCTGAAGATTAGATGGGTAGATCACATAACTAATGAGGAAGTATTGAATAGGATTGGGGAGAAGAGAAGTTTGTGGCACAACTTGACCAGAAGAAGGGATCGGTTGGTAGGACATGTTCTGAGGCATCACGGGATCACCAATTTAGTATTTGAGGGCAGCGTGGAGGGTAAAAATCGTAGGGGGAGACCAAGAGATGAATACACTAAGCAGATTCAGAAGGATGTAGGTTGCAGTAGGTACTGGGAGATGAAGAAACTTGCGCAGGATAGAGTAGCATGGAGAGCTGCATCAAACCAGCCTCAGGACTGAAGACCACAACAACAACAACATGCTTTAGGGCAACTTTTGCTTGTAGCAGGAAGTGTGTTAATGTCGTACCCTCTATATACACGCACGTCCTGAAACAGAACAGCTGTTTTTGGGTTGGCTACAAAGTAGTCAATTATGGTTCTAAATCCTCTGGGGGGCCCATGTGTATTTGTGTTTGTGTTTAAAGAAAGAATTTAATATTCTGAAGTTGTTGAAAGTTGCAAAATCTCTTAACATGGTTCCATTGCTGTTGACTGTAGTCTCTCCGGCATAGCCAACTATATTATCTATTCTTTCCCTTCCTATTCTTGCACTGCAGTCTCCTCCAATTACAATATAGTCATTCTTATTTATCCTATCTAGTATTTTCTGTAGATCTTCATAGAACGTCTTCGTTTCCTTCGTTCTCCCTTCATATGGGGCATACACTGCTACATAGGTTAGACATCCTCTAGAAATCATAATCTTACGCTACATACACTCCTGGAAATTGAAATAAGAACACCGTGAATTCATTGTCCCAGGAAGGGGAAACTTTATTGACATCACATGATCACACTGACAGAACCACAGGCACATAGACACAGGCAACAGAGCATGCACAATGTCGGCACTAGTACAGTGTATATCCACCTTTCGCAGCAATGCAGGCTGCTATTCTCCCATGGAGACGATCGTAGAGATGCTGGATGTAGTCCTGTGGAATGGCTTGCCATGCCATTTCCACCTGGCGCCTCAGTTTGACCAGCGTTCGTGCTGGACGTGCAGACCGCGTGAGACGACGCTTCATCCAGTCCCAAACATGCTCAATGGGGGACAGATCCGGAGATCTTGCTGGCCAGGGCAGTTGACTTACATCTTCTAGAGCATGTTGGATGGCACGGGATACATGCGGACGTGCATTGTCCTGTTGGAACAGCAAGTTCCCTTGCCGGTCTAGGAATGGTAGAACGATGGGTTCGATGACGGTTTGGATGTACCGTGCACTATTCAGTGTCCCCTCGACAATCACCAGTGGTGTACGGCCAGTGTAGGAGATCGCTCCCCACACCATGATGCCGGGTGTTGGCCCTGTGTGCCTCGGTCGTATGCAGTCCTGATTGTGGCGCTCACCTGCACGGCGCCAAACACGCATACGACCATCATTGGCACCAAGGCAGAAGCGACTCCCATCGCTGAAGACGACACGTCTCCATTCGTCCCTCCATTCACGCCTGTCGCGACACCACTGGAGGCGGGCTGCACGATGTTGGGGCGTGAGCGGAAGACGGCCTAACGGTGTGCGGGACCGTAGCCCAGCTTCATGGAGACGGTTGCGAATGGTCCTCGCCAATACCCCAGGAGCAACAGTGTCCCTAATTTGCTGGGACGTGGCGGTGCGGTCCCCTAGGGCACTGCGTAGGATCCTACGGTCTTGGCGTGCATTCGTGCGTCGCTGCGGTCCGGTCCCAGGTCGACGGGCACCCGCACCTTCCGCCGACCACTGGCGACAACATCGATGTACTGTGGAGACCTCACGCCCCATGTGTTGAGCAATTCGGCGGTACGTCCACCCGGCCTCCCGCATGCCCACTATACGCCCTCGCTCAAAGTCCGTCAACTGCACATACGGTTCACGTCCACGCTGTCGCGGCATGCTACCAGTGTTAAAGACTGCGATGGAGCTCCGTATGCCACGGCAAACTGGCTGACACTGACGGCGACGGTGCACAAATGCTGCGCAGCTAGCGCCATTCGACGGCCAACACCGCGGTTCCTGGTGTGTCCGCTGTGCCGTGCGTGTGATCATTGCTTGTACAGCCCTCTCGCAGTGTCCGGAGCAAGTATGGTGGGTCTGACACACCGGTGTCAATGTGTTCTTTTTTCCATTTCCAGGAGTGTATATGCTCATTTATCCATGCATAGCTTATCAGTCTGTTTGTCCATTTTTTATTTATTATTAGGCAACCCCAGCTTGTGCTCTTTTGCTTTGTTCTACTCCACTGTATATCATAGTATAATTTCCTATATCTTTAGTTCCATTCATTTTCTTGGGAAGAAAAAAGAAACAGGCTGAAAAAAGAGCCATGAAAATTGATTGTGATTTAGTGCTCTCATTAACGGAGAATTAACGTTAATAATAATACTATATCTCAGCTGAGGACAGCTACCAATTCTTGCACCAAGCTATGATCATCTGCAAGTCTCTAAACATTGCCTAGCAGTTTTCTAATGGTGTCACCTCCTTATGCAGTTTTTCAGTTTGCAGACAAGTAACCATGTGTGAAGCACAAAATATGTTTTGTAATTCTCCAATACATTAAGTATTCCATATATTGGCAGGTTCCTGACTGCATCTGAACCTGTTACAGACCAACTGCTCTGTAGTCTGCTGTTTTTCTCTTTCCACTTCATCCAGCAGTTTTATTTTTCTGCTTCCTATTCTCTTCTGTCCTTTCATTGCACCTTTGGTAGCTCTTGCCAGAATTCCATTTCCTCACAATATATGTCCCATACGGTCTGCTTTCGTTTGCTTAACAAAGGTCATAGGAGAGTTCTTTGCTTCTTTTTCCTTTCCAGTATTCACTTAGTTCAACCATTTTATTTTCTCCATTCTCCACCAGAGCTGCATCTCAAAGGCTCAAATTGTGTCTCTTTCTCTCTTCTGCAACACCCAGCTTTCACTGACATACAGAAAAACACTCCACATGAAGCATGTATCCAACCTTTTTCTTAACTCCAACTCCCATTTGCTATATAATAAGCATTTCCGTTTCTGAAAAGCAAGCTTTTCCATTGCAGTTCCTGATTTTTCCCTCCCTTTCTCTCCACTCATTCTGTTATGTGTTAGCATGCTCCCCTAATATCTGTACTGTGCATCCTCTTCAGTTTGACTTTCTGGTGTTCCCACTTTCATGTCTTCTTTGTCATGTACTCCCATCACATTAGTTGTCTTTTTATTTATTTTAATTCCGTACTCTAGCTGTCCTTCAATTGTGGATAGTGTTTTTTATAAAGATACTGTTTTATGTCCAAGCAGTACCATCATCAACAGATCTGATGAGTTGATCTTTCAGCCTTCTATGCTTATACCTTCCTTCTCCGCTTTTGGTGTCTACATTGCCAAGTCTTCAATATATATGGTAAACAGAGTTGGTGAAAGAGAGCAACCCTTTCTTACTCTTGTCCAATTTCAAACCATTCTGTCACACCACTTCTCAGCTTTATGATTGCTTTCTGCCTTATGTGTAACTGCTTAATTAGTCTCCTGTCCTTCCATTTAACCTTTTTTAGTTTTAGAATCTCCGTCATCTTGTCCCATTTCATTCAGTCAAAGATCTGTTAATCACAAACTCATTCCTTTTTCTCTTTCTATTTGTTGTGACTTGGCAAGACAGCCATGCCACTAAGATTGATAGCCGAAAAGCACGCGTTTAAGCTCACGCAGGCTGGCGTGAGGTCTGGAACAGGACAATGTAATTAATATAGCCAATAAGGTACGTTGCTGCTGGAATACTTAACTTTAATTCATAATTGGTGAACATCGGTCTTGACGGTACATGCATCACAAGATAAATAGCAAATGATAAAGGCGCCTTGCTAGGTCGTAGCAAATGACTTAGCTGAAGGCTATGCTAACTATCATCTCGGCAAATGAGAGCGTAATTTGTCAGTGAACCATTGCTAGCAACGTCGGCTGTACAAATGGGGCGAGTGCTAGGAAGTGTCTCTAGACCTGCCGTGTGGCGGCGCTCGGTCTGCAATCACAGACAGTGGCGATACGCGGGTCCGACGTATACTAACGGACCGCGGCCGATTTAAAGGCTACCACCTAGCAAGTGTGGTGTCTGGCGGTGACACCACACTATTTATCTTTCACCAATCATTCTAATTACTGCACTAGCATCTCTTGTACATCTTCCTTTTCTGAAACCAAATTGCTTTTCCCCTACATTCTCATCCATTATACATACCTGTCTACCATTCATTACCCTCAGCATAACTTAGACAACATGAGAGGTTGTGCTTATTCTTCTACATCCTGTTCATTTCATGGTACATGATTTTTTGGAGATTGGAACCATCACAGTCTTCACGAAGTCTTCTGGCCACATACCACTTTTGTATACCACATTACACAAATCTGTCATTTCTGCTTTTTTCATCCATAAGCTGAAATAATTCCTTAGGAGGACCATCCAATCCAGACGATTTACCTCTCTGCATTTCCTTTGTGTCAGTGAGAGTGAGATCTGTTCATTGTGTATTGTATGAGGACCAATCAAAAAGTTTATGTTCGAGGGTGTTGCTGCAGTATATACTGTAGTGCAACTTTGATGCAGGTATGTAAGTACTGCCATGTGGGCAAGGGAAAAGTTTGACATTCATGTCTTTCCAGCATGCGTGCGGTAAACATGGATATGTGGATTTAGTAACATTATTTCCAAATTCATCCAGATAGGATCAACATGCTGTTATTCTTTTCTTGACTGCCAAAGAACAACACCAATAGACATCCATTGGAGTATGAAGAATGTGTATGGGGTAGCATGTCTGTTGAAAACTACCGTTGTGTTTTGGTATGCCAAGTTCTGTGCTGGTTGCAGTTCGAAACAGGATGCCAATTGAATTGTGAGGCCAGTCTTACTCAAGTGGGAAACACTCAAGCACTCGCCCTACAGTCCTGCTCTCTCCCCATGCAATTACCATGCCTTCAGTACCTTCAAAGAGGCCTTGAATGGTCGACAATTCCTGTTGGATGAGAATGTACAGCAGGCAGTTACAGAGTTCTTCACTCAGCAGTACATATTGTTTTACCAAACGGGTATCTTCAGCCTGGTCCATCTGTGGGATAATTGCCTCAGTGTTCACAGCAATTTTGCCTGATTGGCATACCGATTCCCAACTGTACGGTCTTTGAACAGAACCTCCGGATCACCCCTTTAATTGACATTAATTCAAGCCTCATACAATAATGTAGATTGGAGCTGATCGTTTAACTTCATTAATGTAAATTAAACCTCCAGTAATCCTGGTTTATAATTGTTCTGTGCATAAACGACGACATGAGATTAATGCACTGAGCAACTCAAATATCTTGCTGCCTCAGTGGGTCAGTGTTCCCACGTTCATCTTGGGCAAAAACAATGCATTGCCATCTTTGAACTATATTGTCTGGTAAAAGTCAGCCAAAGAGTCTCACCCTAACAGTTGTCCACACAATTGCTACTGCAGAGGATGCTGTTTTTATTCTAGTGGCTAGTGGCATTATTCTCATGGTGTCAGATGAGTCCTGTGTCAGGATTACGAAGTGATCTTGTACCTCAGATTAAGTATTGTGTAAATTTAAGCTATGTTGTTGGCTAGTAACACAGATCACTACACCAAAATGACTTTGAGAATCCACTACAGATCGCTGGTTCTGGTTGCACGCAAATTGTATATAATTAAACTGATAGGTTTCAGAGTGCTGCAGGGCAGGCTGTATACATCACAGGACACTGAAACTTCATAGGTATGTTCACTAATCGGTGCACTTGTGGAGTATGCTGAAAAAATAATAGTTCCACTTTCTACCATCAGGTGAAAATATGGTGTTGTAAGCAGTCAGAATGTGATGTGGTTGCAGGAAAAGAGGAAGAATGATCAAACATGGTAACAGTGGTTCTGGCATGTCTCTGAGGATATGGTCACAAATTACAACATGTGTTCAGTATGGTCTTCTAACTCAGCAACATGCTGCTTTCATAACGCAGCATGGTCGAAAATTTCTCGCAGCATGTCCGGTGTAATCAGAGAGGTATGTTGTACGCAAGCCTTCAGATCAGGAAGAGTCCAAATACATTCTTGATAGACACAATCTTTCAGATATCCCCTTAATCAGAAGTCACATGGCTTTAGGTCGGAGCATCTGGCAGGCTACACATCGTGAAATTGCCTAGAGATGATACAGTCACTACTTGAAGGCTTCTCAAAGTAAATCTTTCACCTGGAAAGAGGCATGTGATGTTGCCCCATGCATGAAAATAATGGTGTTGACACAGTTGCGTGCCTGCAAAGCTGGAATCACATGTTGCACAAGAAGGTCCTGATAACGTGCAGATGTCATGGTACAAATAACAGGCCCACAAGGTGTCATCTTCTTGAAGAAAAGGACCAAGAATGATAGAGCTTGTGAAACCACACCACACAGTTGTATAAGCTGAGTGCAGTAGATATTCCTGCACAACATATTGCAAAGTAGGACCCCATATCAAACAGTTCTATGCATTCATGACATCATGCAGAGTAAAATGTGCCTTGTCCGCCCAACGTATGTTCCCATGCATGCCAAAAAACTGAGGGTGAAGTCACAGCATTGTAGCCTATCTTGTGGCTTCATTTGGTGCTCATTGTGAATGGGGATACCAGTGCAAAACGCACGGCAAAATCTTTTGAGCTATTGACTTTCGGGAGGGGGGGGGGGGGGGGTGGATTGCATGACGAGCTGAGTTGCAGACAGCGCTGTTCATTGAGATGCTGCATTGTTCATAAAAATTATCTCAGAGCTGAATGCAACCCAGACAAAAAAATTCCTGAAATTTCATTACTATATATTAATTTTTTGCTGGTGTTGGGATTTTTTTCTGTCTGAGCATAATGGTCACAGCAATTAGTTCTGATTTGAGATTAATTGTAGTAAGGTTTCTGGAAGGTTGCTATCATTACTGAATGCAGCTTTCACACTCTGTATTGAGTGGTGGTCATGTGCTAACTGCAAGTGGAATGAACTAGTTTGAACAGGTTGAGGGCCAGGAAACTGCTAATGGTCTTGGTGGAGCAACTACACAGTCTTCAACATCACTGCGTAGTGGAGGACAGACTGGAGTGCCGACAACTTGATGATTCACTGGCTTGACATGTTGCTGCTGCAGAATTTGAGGCTTGTGCTGCATGATCGGCTATAGCTACAGCAACCTCAACAACAACTGCAGTGGGAATGGGCTGCCTCCCTCTCTTTACAGCACCACCTAATTCACTTGTTTCTCCAGGTTTCATGATCATATTCTATAACCCATTTATTGACAAGGAGCCTCTTCACAGCTGTTTATGTTGGCGATATTCCCATAATGCAGTTTTGCTGTTCTAATAAAACAACTGTACCAGTTGTGTGTGGTCTTTCTTCTCAATAGCCATTGTGTTCCATACAGAAGACTTCAACCTTCTTAACCTTTTACATCAACACTTCATTCACAAAAGAAATCAACATACATCATGGAGCAATAAACAGCATACTGAGATCAGAACAGAAAGCATTTCACATTGTAACTGCTTAGAGCACCATATTTTCACCTGGTGGCAGAATATGGAACTATTATTATTATTATTATTATTATTATTATTATTATTTAGCCTGCTCCATTAAGGAATGTACCTACCACGTTTCAGCATCCTATGATGTGTACAGCCCACACTGCAGCACTTGGGACACCCTCAGTTATGTTTCAACTGAACCAGCTTGAAAGTGGTAGAAGTGGCTAAAATCATACCAAAGAAAATCAGAAGAAAAATGTCACAGTGAAAATATAACAGAAAGCTGTCATGATACACATCAAACAATTCCGTTTGGGTAGAGAATTACAAAACAATGGTAGAATTTTGTCTAGGCAAAGTATTGTGAAAGTTATTGTTGTTTCTTCATCAGTGTTTTTGTTAATAAATTGTAATGAAAATGTTGCCTTTAAGTGAAACTAGTTGTCAGAAGTGAGGCATTCTGACCTCATACTTTGATGGAAATACGTCAGTTGCTTCAAAAGGTATTTTCAAAAACAAAAAAAATTAAGATGAGCAGTGTTCTCTTATCAGGCTTTGTAGCATTTAATTGATGGAAGCCATTGCCCACAAAAGGTATTATGTCACAGCAAGTAAGACATGGTTTGACTTCCAGTACATATTAGTGAACATTAGGGTGATTTCTGAAAGGGAAACCAAATATGAAAACTTTAACTACACAAAGAAGGGCGATACAGTAACTATAAGTAAAAGAATCAGTATGGGAAAGCTTGGATGATTTCAAGTAGTGACTGCAAGTGTTATGTTATATCAGAAACAACTATTATCCTGTTGAATGTAGGTTGTAATAGACAAAGCACATTTCATCAAAGCAATCAATTTTGAATAGAATGATTGGTCACAATTGATCTTGATTTATGAAAAACACATCTTGTTGAATCGAATTATATCACAAGATAGACCTATAGTTCTGTGTATCTATCTTGTGGTGTTTCTTGGGGATTGGAATGCCCTACGACTTTTCCATCCACTTGGCACACTTTGTTGTTTTGGTGTCTAGTGATAAACTGCCATTATGATCCTTTTTTTTCCCTACATGTTTGATATAAAATATAACGGGCATCACAGCAGCTAATGTGACCTTTACACTATCAAGCAATTAAAATAAATTTTCATTTTCATGCTCACTCATTTATGTAGTGGTAACTTTTGCATCTGTTGAATGTAGGAACTATTTTGTGATGTATTTTGGTGAAACCACTTTGAAAGACAATATAAAATGTTAGCCTCCATTTTATGTGTTCCATTTCAGTGTCAACGTGCTCAGTGAGCATCTAGAAAAATGACTTCTGTTTCATTGACTGATGATGGAGGAGTAAAACTTCTTGAGAATTTGCTTATCAGCAAGCATTCAGTTTAATTTGAATCTGCTGTGCACCTCTCCCTGCTTTGATTGTAACTTTGTAATAGTGTTAGGGAATCATGCCAAATTGTTCTCATCCCTCACTAACGAGCACAGCATAAACTTATCTAGCACATGGCCCATAGTATGTCTGAATTTTTACTAGAGATCTTCCACATGGCCCTCCCCAGAGCTGAAAATACTCGTATGTTGCTGACTCTTTGGCTAGTTTCTAAACATTTTCGCACAGAAATATCTTTCCAGCATTTTTAAACAATGGAAAGTCCAAGTTGGAAATCAACAGTTATGAGAAGAATAGATTGCTACTCACCATAAAGATGACACATTGAGTTGCAAAATGAAAACAGTCTCTTCATTGAGCCTTTTTGCAGCTCAACATGTCATCTTCTTAGTGAGTTCATTTCATATTTGGCATCTGTGATTCGTCTCTCTGTGTTCACTGATTGAAAATTGTGAATATGTTTGTTGCCCGCCGATCAAGTGTGCTTCCTACATAAATGGGTTGCCTCATCACTTTCTATAGCTAATTTTCAGAAAATAATTTTATTACAGTGTTGCAAGATTCTTTGTATTTCCTCTCTACTCTAAATTTGTGTGATTAGATGGCACATTAAAATCTCGTATTACTACTTTGATATGAATTCAGAGTTTATGCACAATACTATCCAAGCTTTCTCTGAAGCATTCAACAGCTTCAGTGCTTGAAGTGGGTGGACATTACAAAAACACCGTTGTTATTTTGGCCCCCCGTGGATGCTTTTCCTCACTCAGATTATCTCATATTCTGACTGTACTTTTACACAAGACATTATGCAGCTTTTTATATCAATAAATACTCCTACGCCACTGGTGTCCAGTATATCACTGTGCATGCATTCCATTTGGAATTTCGTATTTCACTGCTATTTACAGACTGGTCAAAGAAATACTAAATTTTGAAAGGTGTGTTGGTAGCCATGGGCGATTGGTAGCACTGAATAACGTACACCAGCCTGACAATGACACCTTGCCATTTAATTGTCGTGAATACTTTGAGTGGTGTGCAATGTGCATTTGCAGTCAAAGTGTATTACAGGAACAATTTAGGTTGCCACAATAATGTTCTATCAGCACATATAATTATAACTTGGATACTTATTTCAAGCCCCCTGCGGGTTCGGGGGTTAGAATAGGCCCGCGGTATTCCTGCCTGTCGTAAGAGGCGACTAAAAGGAGTCTCACATGTTTCGGCCTTATGTGATGGTCCCCTCTCGGGTTTGACCTCCATCTTTCTAAATTATTCCGAAGAGCGAGCCAATTGGGGAAGGGCGCCTTACATGGTGCACTGTATCCGTCGTGCAATTAGACCTTTAGCCGTCTTTCTCGTCGTTGCAATGATGTCCCGCTCGTTTTCGATCTCTTGGGCGATTACCACACTGCACTCTGCAGTGTTTCTTTTAACTGCGACGACGACCTTGGCCATTTTTGCACCTAAGATCCAGCACGGTAGCCAGCCCGTTGTGGTGGGGCCGCCATGTACCCTCTTGGTTGTAGCCCCCTGACAACACAGGGATCGCTCTACTGATGCCTGCGCCGTTCACTCCCCACGTATGCCAAGGAGTAGATGCCCATCTCCCTGGGGCATCAGGACTCCCAGCAATGGCCATCCTGCCAGGTGGCTATTGCTGCGGCTGGGTGGCGCCCGTGGGGAGGGCCCTTGGTCGGAGTAGGTGGCATCAGGGCGGATGACCCGCAATGAAGCGTGGTACATCATCTCTCGCTGGTGGGCCACCACCAGCAGTCTCTAAGTGATCGAGGTCTAACCTCAACGGCAGGAAATACGATCCACGATCATTTCCCTCCCTGGCCACTCCATGGGAGGAACGTATGGCAAAAGAAGGCAGTGGAGACTATTCACCCCGGTTCCTTGTGTGTACGCGAGTTGATGGGGAATCGTTTATGTCAACCAAGCCCCAGTTTTTTGTGGAGCATTTAGAGGACAAGTTCGGGGAGGTGGAGGGCTTGTCCAAGATGCGCTCTGGTTCTGTGCTCATCAAAACGGCATCCTCTGCCCAGTCACGGAGGTTGCTCAATTGTGACAAGTTGGGGGATGTTTCAGTTAACATCACGCCGCATAAGAGTCTGAACATGGTCCAGGGTATTATATTCCACAGGGATCTTCTTCTGCAGTCCGACGATGAATTACGCGCCAACCTCGAACGACGAGGTGTTCACTTCGTCCGGCGCGTCCATCGGGGTCCGAGGGATAATCAGGTAGCCACCGGAGCCTTCATCTTGGCCTTTGAGGGTGATGTCTTACCCGAAAAGGTTAAGGTGATGGTTTACCGTTGTGATGTGAAGCCATATATCCCTCCTCCGATGCGGTGTTTTAAATGCTGGAAGTTCGGGCACATGTCATCCCGCTGTACTTCCAGCATCACGTGTCGGGATTGTGGACGTCCTTCGCATCCTGATACTCCATGTGCCCCGCCTCCTATCTGTGTTAACTGCGGAGAACACCATTCCCCCTGCTCGCCGGACTGTAGGATCTTCCAGAAAGAAAGGAAGATAATGGAATATAAGACCCTGGACCGCCTGTCCTACACCGAGGCAAGGCGGAAATTTGAGCGGCTACATCCTGTGCCAATGCCAACTAGTTATGCCGCTGCTGCAACACCAGTTCGATCTCAGCTCGGTCAGCATTCACCGGCCCCCTTGGTTGTGGGGGGCACTTCACTCCCTGTTGCTCCTGCTCCATCTACTTCAGGAGCAACACTACCCCAACCACCGGGGACATCTGTTCCCCCTTCACAGCCGGAGAAGCGTGAGCCTTCTTCGGCTCCTCTCGCTCGGAAGGGGTCCCTTGGGGCCCTCCCATCCCAGGCTTTGCCCAGTGCCAAAGTGGACACCCGCAAGGTTGTCAAACAACCACCGGTCGCTGGTCGTAGGGCGTCACGGTCGTCTTCAGTCCCAGAGACTGACCCAGTGAGGCCCTCCCAGCCAGAACCACCTAAGGCTCAGCGCGCAAAGCAGTCAAAGAAAAAGGCTCCCAAGCATCCTGAAATTGCGGTGGCACCTGTCCCACCGCAACCTTCTCCCTCTGCGTCCGAGGATGAGGTGGAGATCCTGGCGTCCGCTGAGGACATGGATCTCGCCAGTCCCTCGGATGCAGTGGATAGCTGTTGTCCAGGTGGCGACTCAGTAGCAGCAGGGGCCCCGGAGGCGTAATCTGCCCCCCCAGTCCCTTCACGCCTTTCCCATCCATGGCTAATACCATCCTTCAGTGGAACTGCAGCGGTTTCTTCCACCATCTAGCTGAGCTCCGCCAACTTCTCAGCCGTCATCCTTTCCTTTGCATTGCTCTGCAGGAAACCTGGTTTCCAGCAATGCGAACCCCCGCCCTCCGTGGCTATCGGGGTTATTTTAAGAACCGAGCAGCTTATGAAAGGGTGTCTGGTGGCGTCTGCATCTATGTCCTTAACTCTCTTCACAGCGAGTTTGTACCTCTACAAACAGCTTTAGAGGCTGTCGCTGTTCGGGTGTGGACGCCACAGGCTATCACCGTCTGCAGTATTTACCTTCCACCTGATGGTGTTGTCGCACAGCATGTCCTGGCTGCTCTGATAGCCGAACTGCCGCCACCTTTTTTGCTGCTGGGTGATTTCAATGCCCACAACCCTCTATGGGGTGGGACTGTCTCCGATGTTCGCGGTCGGGCCGTGGAGCATGTGTTGGCTCAGCTCGACCTTAGCCTCTTGAACACCGGTGCTCCCACGCATTCAGTGTGGCCCATGGCTCGTTCTCGGCCATCGATCTCTCTATTTGCAGCCCTGGCCTTGTCCCATCCCTCCACTGGCGAGTGCACCCTGACCTGTGTGGTAGTGACCATTTTCCCATCTATTTGTCACTGCCCCAGTGTCATTCTTCTGGGCGCTTGCCCCGCTGGGCTCTCCACAGGGCTGACTGGCCAGCTTTTACTTCCGCTGCAACCATTGAGTCTCCCCCACAGGGTGACATTGACGAGGTGGTTCGTGTTTTAACCACGGCCATCATTTCAGCGGCCGAGGCTTCCATCCCCCGTTCTTCTGGCCTCCCTCGGAGGACGACTGTCCCCTGGTGGTCGCCGGAGATTGCTGAAGCTATTCGCGACCGTAGGCGGGCTCTCCAGCGTCATAGGCGGCACCCGTCTCTGGAGACCCTCATCGCCTTTAAGAGGCTCCGTGCCTTCGCCCGCCGTCTTATTGCACGGCGTAAGCAGGAGTGCTGGGAGAGGTACGTCTCCTCCCTGGGCTCCCGTGTCTCGTCCTCGCACGTGTGGTCCCGGATCCGGCGGATTTATGGCTCCCAGACCCCTATGGGTGTCCCTGGGCTCTCCTTGGACGGCGCTGTCTGCACGGACGCTGCCGCCATTGCTGAACGGCTAGCCGCGCACTTTGCTCAGAGCTCTGCGACTGCTTCCTATCCCCCCGCCTTTCGCTCTCTAAAGGAGCGAGCCGAGCGGACGCCGTTCTCATTCCACACGCGTCATTATGAAACATACAATGCTCCTTTCAGCGAGACGGAATTCCTCGCTGCCCTCGCCGATTGCCCTGATACAGCACCAGGACCGGACTGCATCCACGCACAGATGCTGAAGCATCTCTCCAGGGAGTGCCAGAGACACATTCTCGCGATATTTAATCGCATTTGGAGCGAAGGCGTGTTCCCGTCGCAATGGCGAGAGGGTGTTATTGTCCCCATCTTGAAGCCCGGTGCAGACCCACTGGCGGTGGACAGCTATCGTCCCATTACCCTCACCAACGTTTTGTGTAAATTACTCGAACGTATGGTGGGGCGGCGTTTGTGTTGGGTCCTTGAGTCGCGCGGTCTCCTCGCTCCATCCCAGGGTGGCTTCCGCCGGGGCCGGTCTGCAGTGGACAATTTGGTACGGCTGGAATCTGCTGTCCGTACGGCCTTTGCCCGACGTCAGCATCTCGTTGCCGTGTTTTTCGATCTGCGGAAGGCGTATGACACCACATGGAGGCATCACATCCTCGCCACATTGCATGAGTGGGGTCTTCGTGGTCGGCTCCCGGCTTTTCTTCAAAGCTTTCTATTGCACCGCTCTTTCCGGGTGCAAGTCGGTGCCACCTCTAGTTCCTCTTACATACAGGAAAATGGGGTCCCGCAGGGCTCGGTGTTGAGCGTCTCCTTATTTTTAGTGGCCATTAATGGTCTGGCAGCAGCAGTGGGGTCGTCGGTGTCTCCTTCTTTGTATGCCGACGACTTCTGCATCTCATTTAGCTCCACGACTACGGGAGTCGCCGAACGCAGGCTGCAAGTCGCCGTTCGCAAGGCAGCATCATGGGCTCTGACTCACGGTTTTCAGTTCTCTGCACCCAAGACTCGAGTTATGCACTTCTGCAGGCGTCGGACGGTCCACCCTCATCCTGAACTTTACCTCGACGGCCACCTGCTTGAAGTGGTGGACACTTGCCGCTTCTTGGGACTCGTGTTTGATGCCCGGCTCACATGGGTTCCTCATGTTACTCAGCTGAAGCAAAAATGCTGGCGGCACCTCAACGCCCTCCGCTGCCTTAGCCACACGTCTTGGGGTGCAGATCGCTGCACGCTGCTGCGGTTGTACCGAGCCCTAGTGCAGTCCCGGCTTGATTATGGGAGCCTGGCCTATGGGTCTGCGTCCCCCTCAGTGTTGAAGTTGTTAGACCCCATACACCACTGTGGGGTTAGGCTTGCCACTGGCGCTTTTCGCACCAGCCCCGTGGATAGTCTACTGGTGGAGGCCGGGGTTCCCCCGCTGCGGATTCGCCGCCATCCTCTGCTCGTCGACTATGCTGTCCACGTTCATTGCTCGCCAGATCATCCCAATCGTCGCCTGCTTTTCCCTGCTATGGTCCTCCATCTGCCCGAACGGCGACCTAGGTCTGGGCTTTCCGTCGCTGTCCGCGTTCAGTCCCTGCTGTCGGAATTGGGTTCATTCCCTCTTCCGCCTCCCTTCCGGGTCCGTGCACCTACGCCTCCCTGGTGTTTGTCCCGGCCGTCCGTCCGTCTGGACTTGGCACAGGGACCCAAGGACTCGGTTCCGCCTGTGGCCCTCCGTCGCCGTTTTCTTGCTCTCCTCGCCTCATTTTCGGACAGTGAGACTGTCTACACTGATGGTTCCCTGGTTGATGGTCGCACTGCCTACTCTTTTGCTCATGCTGCTCATGTTGAGC
Source organism: Schistocerca cancellata (assembly GCF_023864275.1). Taxonomy (NCBI): domain Eukaryota; kingdom Metazoa; phylum Arthropoda; class Insecta; order Orthoptera; family Acrididae; genus Schistocerca; species Schistocerca cancellata. The sequence goes on from NC_064627.1 coordinate 963,531,014, forward strand.
AGCGCTCCTTGCCGGCTGGCTGCAGTGTTTTTACTGCAGAGCTGGTGGCCATATTGCGCGCTCTTGAGCATATGCGTTTCTGCTCAGGTAGGTCTGTCGTCATCTGCAGTGACTCCCTGAGCAGCCTTCAGGCCATCGACCGCTGTTATCCCTCCTCTCCTCTGGTGTCCTCCATTCAGGAGAGTGTTTCCGCCATTGCCCGTTCTGGTCATTCGGTGGTCCTGGTTTGGACGCCCGGTCATGTTGGCATCCCAGGGAACGAACGTGTAGACAGGCTGGCCAAAGGGGCGATCGACGCCCCGGCTTTGGAGGTCGGCCTTACGGCTCGCGACCAGCAGATGGTGTTGCGCCGTAAGGTGCTTGGGGTGTGGGCTGCTGAGTGGCGTGGCATGACAGCCCCGAATAAACTGCGGGCTGTCAAGGGGACGACCGATGTGTGGCGTTCCTCCCTGCGGGCTTCTCGCAGGGACTCGGTAGTCCTGTGTCGGCTGCGCATCGGCCATACATACCTGACGCACGGCCATCTGTTGCGTCAGGAGGATCCCCCCTTGTGTCGGTGTGGGTCCCGGCTGACGGTCGGCCACATTTTGCTGGAGTGTCCTCGACTGCGCACACTCCGGCAATCTTTTAATCTCCCGGGCACTTTGGCTTTGATTTTATCTGACGATGCCTCCATGGCTGATGCCGTTTTAAATTTTATCCGTGGTAGTCCGTTTTATGGTTCGATTTAGGGAGGTCTTGCACCTTTCCTTTTCTGTGTCTTTTGTCCTTGTGTCTGTTGCTGTTCTGGTGCGCCGTGAGATGGTTGGCTCTTTCCCTTTTTTGTTCTCGTGGTCAGTCAACCAGTCTCCGGCCGTCTTCCTTTCTTCTGTTTCTTTCTGTCTGGTGTTCCTCTGTCCTGTTCTTATCTGTAATGTTTGTTGCTCCATTTGTGTTCTTTTAGCGCCTGGGGGGACGTCTCCTCCCCCTTTGGTTTTTACCTGCTCCGTGGATTTTCGGCTCGCCTGATTTTGGAATGGGGGACTGATGACCTTCGCTGTTTAGTCCCCCTTAAACATCCCAACAACCACCACCACTTATTTCAAGGAAACTGGTTTGCAATGGAAACCTCCAAGCCGCTTGCAAACCATTCGTACATGCCAATCCATTGTCACTCAGCATCTTTACAGTTACATAGTTCAAGTATTTGAAGAATTTTAGTAAAGAACTTGCAATACGATGGTGAGAGCTGCAGGAGAGGTGGGGATACAGTGACTGTATCAAGTAATGAAAATTGTGTGGAGACAGAAGATGATCCCATAAGGTTGGAAGAAGGGAATAGAAAAGAGTGCAAGAACTGTCTGAGGATAACATTGATGAGTCATTGTGCAAAGATTTTTGAAAAAATTTAGGAAGTACAAATTCAGGCAAAATTAGGAGGAGGGATGAGAGAAGAGCAACATGGCTTCAGAACAGGAAGGTCCATGGTGGCTCTAATTTTTGCTGTAAAACAATTGCAGGAACAGCTTTGTGAATATGGAATAGATCTACTAATGACCTTCCTGGACATTGAAAAAACGTATGATATTGTACATAATAGCAAAGTGTGGAAAGTCCTGGAGAACAGAGGAGTAGCAAAACAGATTATTTGGAGGATAAGGGAAATGTACCATGGAAGTGTGAGCTGTGTGAAAGTGGGAGCAGAGAGATCAGCTTTGATTGAACACAAGAATGGCTTGAGGCAGGGAAGTGCACTTTCACCATTACTCTTCATTGTAGTGATGGATGATATAACATGGACAGTAGCACAAGTAATTGGTGAAGGAAAAATGAAAACTACGGTGTTTGCAAATGATCTGATGATTTGGGGGAATAAGGAGGAAGTAGTACAAGAGCAGTTGGATGTATGGGAATGAACAGTACAAGAATATGGGATGAAATTTAGTATAAGTAAGAGTGAGATGATTATCACAGCAAGTACAAAGGAGAGAGGAACAACTGGAATAATGATTGGTGGGGAACAATTGATGAGAGTGGAGAGTATCAAGTACCTAGGAAGCCTGGTACAGGAAGATGAAAAAAAACGACAGAGAAATAAACAAGAGGGGGGGGGGGGGGGGGGAGAAAAGCAGAAGCATTTCGGAAGAGTATCAGAAGCCTGATATGGAGAAAGGATGTACCCCAAATCAGTAAAAGATTATATACTGGTCATACTATGTCCCGATACTGATATATGCATCAGAAACCTGGGTTATGAAAGGCAGAGAGAAAAGCAAAGCACAAGCTAGTGAGATGAAATTCTTGAGGAACAGTATTGGAGTGACAAAGATAGACAGGTTAAGAAAGGAGAGGATCAGGGAGTTAATGAAGGTGGAACCATTACAGGCTGAGATGGTATGGGCATGTTAAGTGAATGGAGGAGAAGAGGATACCCAGGAGGATATGCAAAATGAAACTGGAAGGAAAGAGACCAAGAGGAAGTCCGGGAGACAGATGGCTGAAAGGAGTGGAGGAATGTGTCCAGAAGAAAGGAGAAGACTGGGCCAAGGTGAAGATGAAGAGATGGTGGCAAGACAGAAGACAATGGAGAGGTTTATGTTCCAAACAGACACGGCCATAGGCTGGAAACTGTCCAAGATGATGATGACGACGACTTGCAATGACATCCATACAAGTTCTAGATCATCCAGGAACTGAACCTCAATAATCATGTTATGCAACATCAATTTGTGAATTAATGCTTCAAAAGATAAACAAGGATGAGGAGTTTATTAACCAGCTGTGGATATCATACAAAGTGTTATGTCACCATGCCTGAAACCTTTGTTCTGCAACAACTACAGAGATTTCCACAAATTACTGATACAGCCTACTTTCAACTAAATGGATCAACGTCACACAAACCGTGGATATCAGTGGCTGATGTACACCAGTTGTTTGGGGAATGTGTAATTTCAATGGGCTCCCAGATGTCCTGATTTATTAGTTTGTAATTTCTTTTTGTGGGTTCATGTTAAAAGCAAAGTATTCCTTAGTCGACCTGTGACAACAGAAGAATTGGGAGTCAAGATCCAAGAAGCATTTGCTGAAATTCCAGTTAAGATGTTATATCAAACCATGGGTAATGTGACTAAGAGTCTGCAGGAATATTTGCTTAGAGAAGCAGCTCACCTGCCAGATGTTATCTTCAAAAAATAAACTGTACTGTATGTTTTCTGAAATGAAGTTATTTTTACTATTAAATGATATAAATAAATATTTAAAAAATGTTTTTGTAAAAATTATTTAATTTTCCAAATTTCCTGTTCTTTGAATCATTTTGTTTTTTTGGCTACAGCTGTCTTTCTGTTTATTACCTACTTGTTGTTATCATTAGGAATGAGAGTAATGCTAGAACCTTGCCCTCAGTGCTGCTGCAGTTAATGAATATTAAATTTAAATTTTGTTTTCTGGACTTGCAGTTGTGCATAGTCCCCTCCATAACAAATGTGACTGTGTGCTGTAATACTCCCAGTAACTCATCCGTCATACAGAACTGTTTATTTAACAAAGAAACCTCACCTGCATGCCACGGGTGCTCTGCAAAATGAGGAGCTGTTTGCATAACGTATTGCATACCTGACCAGAGAAGTGGGATCTTACAATTCTTCACCCTATAATGCAAGCCAAGAAATCCCCATAACTATTACAGAATTGATAGTGTGACTGAATTTATTCTTTCACTCTGCTCCAGGCAGAGGGTCACAGTCCGTTTTGGGGGCAGTATAAAGTGTTAAAAGCTATGTTTTCACTCTGCAAGGTAGGCTAGTGCTCTTCAGAACATCAACCAGCTTCCGAAATAAGCAGGATGGTTTTTGAACCAAGGCACTAGGCGTATTGGGGCTGACACGAGCCATGTCTTGCAACCAGCTACATCAAGTGCATTTCCATTGTACTCTCTATTTTGGGCTTTCCAATGACAGGCAATTCCTCCTGATTCATAAATCGTGATCTGTCAGGGTGCCAGTCTCACAAGGTGAGGTGATTTGTGTCAGTTCAGTTTTATTTTCAGGACAGTTTCTGTTGTCATGGCTATAAAACTAAGTAAGCATGATAATTCATTTAAAGAGATGTGCTTCAGTTACTCTAATATTTATTCAAACCACGATTAGTTTTGAGATTTTAAAATTCCAGCTTCAGATGTATGAAATGATATATTTGATAATACAAGGAGCAGTCAAAAAGTTTCTAGCCTGAGATAGTTACCATAATGTCTCACACAAACACCACCACCTACTTTTGTGGTGACCCTTTGTGGGTATGCAAGTCAAATTTTGTGGCTCCAGCTTCATTAGTTTTGCCGCTAGAATGCATTGTATACCGTAGTGTAAGCAAAATGGCAAATACTGAGAGAATCAAGAACCGAGCTGTGATTGAATATTTTCATTTGAAGGGAATGACACACAAGGAAATTGCAGAGGACATGCAGAATACGCTTATGGACAGTGCTCCATCTTATTCAACAGTGAAAAACTGGGTGTCCGACTTCAAATGTGAAGAACAAGTGTGGAAGATGCGCCAAGCAGTAGAAGGACTGTCATCTTGCCACTGATGAAACAGTGACTGCAATTCACGATATGATTTTGCAGGATCGTCGAAATGTTGCAGCACATTGTAACTACTTTTGGAATCTCCCATGGGTGTGCTCATGGTATTGTTGTAGATATTTTGGGAATGCGGAAAGTTTCATCTTGGTAGGTGCCAAAAGACTTGTATGCTTATTAGAGACGGGAGCATATGCGGTGTTGTGTAGAACGTTCGCCAATTTTAAGTGGATGAAGAAGGCTTTCTTGCAAGATACGTGACAATGGACAAAACATGGGTTCACCACATTGATCCTGAGATAAAGCAACAGTCACAACAATGGAAACATCATTCATCCCCTACCCCAAAAAAATTCTAGGTGCAAAAATCAGCCAGTAAGGTGATGGCTTTGGTCTTCTGGGATGCAGAAGGGGTAATCATAATGGATTACTTTCAATAGGGCATAACTATCAGTGCATCATACTATTGCACCCTCCTATGCTGTTTGAGAAAAGAGATAAAAAAGGCACGGAAAATTGGCACGCAGAGTTCTTCTGCATCAAGACAATGCACAGACACGCAAAGGCGTTGCAAAACTGGAAACTCTGCATGACTGCGGGTTGAAAATTGTTGCATCATCTGCCATATTCTCAAGGTTTGTCTCCATCAGACATTTTTCTTTTCCCAAACCTAAAAAAAGACCTCAAAGGACGAATATTTGACAATGATGATGCAGTGATTGATGCTGTGAATGCTTTGTTGGACTCGAAATTGAAGTCCTTTTATTTTAATAGTTTGCAGAAGTTGTCTGAGTGTGCCAGCAAGTGTATTAGTGTACATGGGTATTATATTGAAAAATAAATTGGTATTATGAAACTTCTGTCATTCTTTATTTGTTAGGCTAGAAGCTTTTTGACACCCCCCCCCCCCCCCCTTTGTTATGTATTACCAAATACTATAATTTCATAGAACTGAAAATGAGATTTTAAAATCTCGAAACTGATCATGGTTTGAATAAATTATCGTGCCACTCAGCTGCAGATTCCCATACACCAAATCTTGTGCTAATTAAGCAACGAAGAATTGAAAAGATCTAAAGCTTTTAAATTTTAATGAAAGTGACTGAACTACCAAGGTATCTCACATTAACATAGTCCTTTTAAAATACACAGACTTAAAAACCACTGTTGAACGAAGGGTAAAAGGAAAGCTAGTGTTAGCTTTCGCACAGTAGTGTGTAATAAGATGATTAAACTAAACTCTCTGTATGAACTAAATACTGCTCCTACTAATTATTGCTCACAGTTTGGGAGCTGACACATTACATTTCTGTAGCAGTTCAGACACTTCATTGCCATGGAAACATTCAGTTATTCGTGTTTTGTACAGGGATAGAAATTTCGTTGCATAAAGTATACATGTTGAAGTTTACCTTTTGTCACCAGTTACAGTACTTCTTTGTTTACTTTTTAAATTTCATTCTTTCTACAGGTGATGCAAGCAATCAAGTCCATATGGAAGGATATAGTGTTTCTAATCAGTGCATGGCTCTTGTGAGAGACAACTGTCTTGTCCCAACAAAAGATGCACCAGAACTTGGTTATGTTCGTGAATCAACGGATAAACAGTACGTGCCAGATGTCTACTACAAGGTAGGTGTTCACTCAATCTCACTTCCTCGTACTGTTACAAATGATTGTACATGTTAAAAAAATTAATTTGTAAGCCTGCAAATACAAGGCATTTAAATTAGTATCTAAATAAGCAGTTTGGTGCTCCAGATAAAATTGTTTTCTGTTTCAGCTAGCTTACTTTACTTCAGAATTGTTTATTTACCTTTGATTGCCATGCAGAAGAAATATTACATGCCTTTAATTAATAAAGTTCTGTGGTGCCATGTGTGCCAAAAATACTCTGTCATTGAATGAGTTTGTACTTTCCACAGGAGGCTAACAACAAACTTTGAAACCAAAAAAAAGAGGACTAAAAAATTTAAAAAAGTGAAACACCTAACAAATATTTATAACACTGTGTACAATAAATAATATATTAATGAGATAAATTAAATGTTTCAGAGTCATATTAAGTATCAGCTTTATCTGTGATAATGAAAACAGGCCAAAGCAATGAATTAAAATTTGTATCGAGGCTGGATTTCCTGCTCACTAAGTAGATGCACGAACTGTTGTGCCGCCTTGCTCTGTGGCTGACATAGCTACACGGAATATCACAGTATGTTTCCCTCTGTAATACAAACTTCGGTTCACACCTCATTGGCTTGGTGTTCTCCTTCTTGACTCATATCAGCATTGCAGAAGCAGACTTCTTTACATCTGAGGAAATTACACCTTCTCATGCATGTCACGTACTTGGTGGTATTGCGTTATTATGACTAGTTTTCCAAAGGTTTCAGTGATTCTGAGGGAATGTCATCTACCCCAAGTGGCTCTAACACTTCTGTGTAATCCAAATTCTATATATCCGACCTTTCAGCCTTCCCTTTTGCTTCCTTAGTACCAGCTTACCATCTGAGATTTTTCATTCATGCAACTGCTTCTCTGTTCTTCAAAGGTTTCTCTAATTTTCTATATGCTGCGTGTTTGTATGTTTTGTTTTCTTCAAATAAATACAGTAGATCATGTATTAGCCAAGGACATATAACGGGTGTTGTCTTGTTTTCTGTTTGATCCACTGTTGATTGCACTGTTCCATCTGTCAGATATACCCAGCCAACACTGGAGGAAAAGATAGATTGCCACTTACCATAAAGATGAGACGGCCACAGCACTCCTCAGCAAAAGAGAAATGCACACCATTCAGACACACAAGCAGGCACACCTCATGTTTCTTCTGCTGAAAGGTTGGTTTTGTGAAGAAGGGACCTGGGGAAGGATAGTGAGGCCAAACTGAAGGTAAAGAACTCCAGGAAGGTGACCAGTGGGTGGTTAGGTGGCATGGAGGGATAATCACAGTTGGATGGTTGTATGAACTGGGAGAGGCAGGGTACAGTGTTGGAATTAGGTTGGTTTTGGTTGGAGGGATTGGCGATAAAGAAGTGCTCCCATCGCTGGGATCGGGAGAAGGAGAGTAGGTCTTTGACAAGTCCAGCATGGTTAAACTTGGGTTTAGGGTGAAGGTGAGACCTCTGAATAGGACTGAAACTTCAGTGGAACTGAAGGTTGTGGTGGAAAGATTGACAACAGTGCTACTAGGGATTTTTGGGGGATATGGCAAGTTGAAAAGGTGAGCTAGGCAGGGGTTTAGGTGCAATGAGGGGTGGAAAGGAGGAACAGTATGGGGAGGATAGGGCTTTGATACTTGTGGCCCAAGGCGGCAGTATGATGTCATTTTTTTATTGTATTTTTTCTCCTCTCCCAGTCATTAGTTGCCTAATACTCCAGTAGAAAATCTTGTGACCTCTGGTTCTTTCACCTTATTCAGGTCCCATCTCCTTAATTTCCTACTTTTGCATGATTTCTTCAGTGTTAATCTCTAATTCATGATCAATAAATTATGGACAGGTTCAAAATCTGCTCTTTGAATTATTTTGCTGCTCAATATCTGGTTTTCAATCTCTGTTTTACTATTTATAAAACAGTGATTATAAACCTTTCTTCGTAATTCTTAAACCAAGTGTTTGCAGTGAGTAGACTGTGCTCTTTGTAAAATTCTACCAGACAGCTTCCATCTTTCATCCTTTTCCCCCAGTCTTTGTTCTCCTATTATTTTTCCTTATCTCCAGTTTCCTTCTGTGGAATTCCTGTCCTCTATCATAATTAAATTTTTGTCTCCATTAATGGACTGTATAATTTATTTTATCTCATCACACGCTATTTCAATATCTTCTTCATCAGTGGACCTACTTGGCATACAAACTTGTACTACTGTGGTGACTCTTGGTTTTGTATCTGCCTTGAATATGATAATGTGTTTTTTATGCTGTTTGTAGTACTCCTCTGCATTCTTATTTTCTTATCAGTTGACAGCCCTACTCCTACATTATTTCTATTTAACTTTGCATTAATTATGACAGCCCTACTCCTACATTATTTCTATTTGACTTTGCATTAATTACCCTGTATTCACCTAACCAGAAATTCCATTCTTGTTGCCACCACACTTTATTAATTCCTATTATATGTAATTTCAGCCCATCCGTTTGTCTTTTCAACTTCTCTAACCTGCCTACATACTTAAAGGATATAACATTCCACTGTTCTTCTCATAGAATGTCAAATTTATTTTTTCTTATGACAACATCCTTCTGAGTAGCCCCCATGCAGAGATTCAAATGGAGGACTGTTATGCCTTCAGAATATTTTACCCAAGAGAATGCCATCATCATTAAACCATACCATAAAGCTGCATGTTCTTGGAAAATGTAATGACTGTAATTTTCCTTTGCTCTCAGCTGTTCATTGTGCCAACATAACAAAACCATGTTGACTAATATTACAAGGTCAGGTCAAACATCAGGACTGCTGTCATTGCAAAGGCAGCTGCCCCTCTTCAGGAACCATGTATTAGTCTGCTTTCCCCATGTATAATATCTGATTTGGTTGCACCAGCAGTATTGGTATCTGTCTTGTTGAGGTACACACATCACCGCAAAATGGCAAGGTTCACAGATCAGGAGTCAGTTACACTAGTTTCTGTTTCATTATGTGGACTGTAGAGAGGTTAAAGAAATCTCAGAGCACTTTAATGTGGCCCCTGTGTTGGCCATATTTGTACCATGTGACTAATAAAATGTGAAAAAGTTCACCATTATAATGAACTAAGCATCTTATAGTGACAAAAAGAGACTTACAATATTGAGTAATTGCTACAAATAAGGATAGCTTTTATCTTTGTGATAAGAAAGATAAAATTATATGAATAGGTGCCATAGGGCAAGGAGAAGTGTGTGTGTGTGTGGGGGGGGGGGGGGGGGGTCAAGAAGGTAATTTCAGAGTAGAGGAATATGAAAGAGCTCAGTGTGGGTTATTTAAAAAAGGCCATCCAAGTGCTGACAGAAAGAGGTAATTGAAGCCAATGCTAAAAGATGAAATGGGTGAGTAAAACCTAACAGTGGAAAATCCAGTATGGAATGTAACAATATTATGATCCTTCTCATAACATTGAGAAAAACCTAGTGAGACAGAGGATCTTGAGGTGAAAAGGGGTAAGAAAAGTACGAGGTGAAGAACAAAGAATTTAGGCTTCCCACATCAACAGCTATACAGACATGTCGTACTGAAGGATGTGTTGGAAGAACAACCGTCACTTTACTGGTACGGTGGACCTGGGACTCAGAAAGAAGCAGGAAACAGTGAAACCATGGTGGTTTTTTTTTTACATAGATATTGGAATTGTAAATTTTTAACACTACAGACAAACAGCATAGTCTTTTCAAAGGGATTCACTTCACCAGAAAAATAGCTTCAGTAGTAACATTGTATGTGTTACAGGTCTGTTGCTTATTGCCTTATTAAGATATTTCTACTGCTTCTTGTAATCACTGTTTGTCTCACTGAAAACAGACTTCTCATTAATGGATCTCTTCAATGAAGTTGAGAGGATGACATATATAAGTCACTCAGCATATTTTTAAGTTCTCCCATGTGACTATCATTCTTTCTTAAATTATTTGTGCTCTGATCTGAGACATAAGCCGCTTTCTGATCTGACTGAATGGTTTGATAGTGTATTGCATCATCTCTGGGACATCAGAACCAAAGGAGATTTACAGATAGGAGTCTGTATGAGATTAGCACCAATATATGTAGATTGTGGTTAAAGGTACTAGAGTGAAAATCTACTGACTGTGACTGTAGGGTGTATTCATTGCATGTAGACACAGAATTTTGTCAGTGTAAGAGAATGGTCAAAGCTATAGAAACTGGAGAAATTAGTTGTGAAATAGTGTAAATATGGATATGGAAGGAATAGAATTATATTATGGTTTAGGATTCACTGTAATCATACTTGAACATACAATTGAGTGAGGAGTAACAGAAACTACAAAATTTGAAACTTGTTCTGGTAGATGATGGTCTTCTATCACATACAAGAACACAAGGTACACTAATCCCCCTACCCCTCTCTGAGGATATCCGTTTCTAAATTACTCATGTTGAAAGCTGTTCTTGATCCAAATTCTGGAGTATTTAATGCATGTTTGTTGGTAAAGAAATTTCAGAATAAGTAACTCCACTTTAATGGCAGAGTCGTCAGTAACAATACCATCGTTATCACGCAGTGGAGGTATTGATTGTGCTTTGCAATTGGTACACACAGCCACAATCTCTTTGGACTTTATACCAGATTTTGAGATAGAGTTTCATTGTGGAAACTATTAAAAACTTCTCTTTTTGATGTCCATACTAAATTTTGAGCTTCTGTAAAACATTATCAATCTTTGAGATTTTGTGTTCTTTTAAATCTGGCATCCTTTTTTCATTGCTTATGCGACATTGTACCAACCTGTTTTGTGTACCAAGGGGGATCTGTACTGTCTCTTTTTAATTGCTGTCAATACTATTTCTTTGAATGTAAGTCACATCTGGTCTATGCTTACTTTGCAAGGAGTGGACACTGTCAGAAAGGTGCTATTAAACTTTTACCTTCTACTTCAAACACCGTGTTACATGAGACATAAAGATTGTATCGTGCAGATTTAACAAATAGAATATACACTTTATTGTTTCTGTGTGAAGATTTTGCGGATGTTAATGATACTTGCAGGATGCAGTGACCAGTAAGTTTGTGACATCTGGATTAATGACAGATATTTTTACCCTGGAATATGGCAGAAATAGTCAAGTGTGACAAGACAGGGCTCTTGTAGTCTTGCTTGTTCAGATAAGTAATATGATATTCTTGAAAAATAATCAATATTGGGAAATATAATATACTTGGATTAATAAAAAAATCTACTCACCAAGTAACAGCAAAAGAAAAAATACATAAAAGATTTAGAAATATGTAAGCTTTAGGAGCCAGTGGCTCCTTCTTGTGAAGAAGGATCGAAGGGATGAAGGAAAAGGACTGGAGAGGTTTAAGGAATGGTGAGAGTTATGGAAAAGTCGCCCAGAATCCCAGGTCAGGGGAGACTTGCCGGATGGAATGAGACGGAAAGACTGATTGTTGGTGCCTGTGTTGGACAAGATTTGCAAACCTGAGGACTTAAGGCAGAAGATAGGGTTATAAACGAGACAGGGATTGCTGAAGAAACATAGTGCAAGAATCAATAACAGCAGTAAGTATATGCTTTTACATGGTAGGCAGGATGGGTGAATAAACAGGTCAGAAAGTAGAAGTCATAGTAAAATAAAAGGAGGCAGAGAAATGGAATAGTTACTGAAAATAATTGCTGAGATCACAGAAATTAACATAAACATAGGCCAGGTGGGTGATACGAACCAAGCAAATGTGTTGTAATACCAGTTTCCACTTGCTTTTCAAATGTGGTTCTCCCCTTGATAGTACCCTGTGAAATGAAACATTCCGTGTACCGGCAGTTACATAAACACTGGTCAGCCTTCTAAATTGGTATGACTACCACCAAGTTATCAGTTAGGATGAGTGGGCTTAGACAGAGGGTGTATGCTGGCAACCCAGCACTTCGTAGATGGGAACTGGCGTTACAACAAGTGCTTGATTCTCGTCACCCAATTGACCTAAATTTACATTAATTTTTGTGGTCTCGGCATTTGTTTTCAGTAACTATTAGTTTTGTTCACTCGCTTTTATTTTACTGTATCATTTATTTTCCGACCTGTCTATTGCCCACGTCACCCTCATGTCTGACATGTATAATACACCTAGCTTTCCACTGTTTGTAGTTGGCTCTTGCACAAAACTTTTCAGTAATCTCTGTCTTGCTTATCACTCTATCTTTTACCTTCTGGTTTTCAAATCTCATCTGTGGCAGGCACCAACAATCAGTCTTTCCTTTTCGTCCTGTCTGGTAAGTCTGCTCTGACCTGGGGTTTTGGACAACTTTTCTGTAACACTCTTCATTTCCTAAACCTCACTAGTCATTTCCCTTCATCCCTCCTCCTTCCGTTTCAGCCCTTCTTCTAGAATGAGGAGCCACTGACTCTGAAAGGTTGATTATTTCTAAATCTTTTATATGTATTTTGTCCTGCCACTTCTTGGTGAGTAGATTTTTTTATCATTCCAACTATATTATATAATATGATATTCTGTATAGATTGGGTAAAACGTGTATGGATTTTATAACAAGTGTGTCAATTCTATACATAAACGTGAAGCTAATCATAGCAGCCCACATAACAATTTTGCATTTGTCGAATCAAATACTCCAGCACTGCAGTCCAACTGGGGTGAGTTGTTAATTTTGAGGGAGCAGGTTGAGTGAACCTGGAAGAGGTGAGAAGGGAGGAACAACAGCAGATAAGAACACAATGCCATAGGAAACATAGTAATAGTAGCTGCAGTTGTGACATGTTGGACATGGAGATTCATGGGAGGTGTGGAAGGGATACATTCTTTGGTCCTGCAACCCTTCTCCCATTTCTAGTTGGGTCATCTCAGTGGCTAAACTCTTCCCTGTATCTACAAGTGCAATATGTTTCTGTCAGTCTCTGCACCACAGCAACCTTTCTCTGACTCTCTTCTCTGCTGTTCCTCCATATCACATACCTTCCCCCTTCCTTCTCCTCACTGATGGGAATGGCAGCATGGTTAAGAAATTAAACTCTTGGAGGGATGACATTTCGAATCCTTGGCTGCCCATCCAGGGTTTGGTTATCTGTGCTTTTGTTAAATCACTGAAGGTGAATGCCTGGATGGTTCCTTTGAAAGAGCACAGCCAATTTGATTCTCCATCCAAGCTTGTGCTCCATTTATAAAGACCAAATAATAGTCAGGATGTTAAGTGGTAATCTGCTTGTGAGACCCCAGTTTCTCCCAACATGTACAATGTTCAAATAACTTGTGGGAATGCAGAGGAAGATACCCCCCCCCCCCCCCCACACACACACACACCATAAACACTAGTGCTATCACAAAACCAAAGATGACCAACTTCAAAAGTTATCAGTAGTGAAAGTTAATGGCCACCGGGTGAGGTGGAATTAACTCTGCCCCCCCCCCCCCTCCCCCAACCCCCCCCCCCCCACCCCTCTTTTTTTTTTTTTTTTTTTGCAAGGGAAAGAGCAGGATTCCACACAGAGTTCAAACAGAAATCTGCATCCCTATTTATAAGGTTAATCACTAATGTAATTTCAACTGCTTCCTCAGTAACACTGGCCCAGTAGCTGGAAGTATATGGCAGAATCTGTGTGTTCTTATATTCCACAGGTTGACAGCTGCCAAGACAATGTTCTGCAATAACATAGTGACTCAGCTGTTGTAAGCTGTGTAATGCTTGTGCTCAGGACACTGATCCTTCACAGTCCTGATAGTCTGATTGCTTTACAACATGCCACAACTGCAAGGAATACAGTAGACTGATTCCTTATGCAAGCCAAGATCATCTTTTATGGTACCCTGATCTTAGATGGCGGTCAAAAAACGCATTCCACATCTTATTTCCACAAAATATGACAAATCCTGTTGGGAATGCTCCCTGTGTAAAGTAAAATGGCCATATACTTTGATGTCACCTCGGCATTATCACCACTCACCAGGTGCACGGTTGGTCGATAGTGCAACATATGTCTGATCTGTCTTTCACTATTACCATTCCAATGGGAGGTGACCTAAAAATGGGCTAACTCAGCTAAACAACTTTGAGGATCCAAGGTGACATGGACCCAGTTAATCTAGGTAGGATATTCTCCTTCATGCTGAGCCAGATGATGACAACTATCAGCCTATAGATACAAGTTGGTGAGAGTAGGCTTCCTGTGAATGGCATGTCCCAATATACTATCAGCCTTCCTCCCGAACAATATATCAAGGAATGGAAGACAGCCATCGTTTCCCGCCTCCATTCATGAAGCAAATATTTGAGTGGATTGATTTCAGGTGATCCAAAAAGTTCTCACTGCCATGAGGTCAAATGACAAAGGTATCTTTTACAAACCTGGAAAAACACACATTTCAAAGCTACCCACTCCAAGGCACATTCCTTGAAATCTTCCACAAACAAATTGGCAATAATAGCTGACAACGGGTTTCCTATTTCAATTCAATCTTGTCTGCTCACAGTATGGTCATTAAACATAATTAAGTGGAAGTCAACAAATGTCAAAATAGGTTTGTTAATTCAACACCAAACATAATCTCAGTCACAGTCAATTGCAGTGAATCAGTCTGTGGAATAAAGTAAAGCGAGAGAGCACACAAAAACTTACTAGAATATCAGTCATTCAAATGTGTTCTCTCTAATCATCATCAGAAATCCACCATATCCTTAATTAGATATTCACACTGACCTACTAGTGAGCTCAACAGTGTAGTGAGATGCTTTGTTAAATGATATGTCACAGCACCAGTGTTACTGACATTTGCCTAAGAGGAACCCTTTCCTTGTGGACCTTCAGAAGGGCGTGTAATTGAAAGGAACAGCACAATAAGAATTAAGACTTTGGTCTTTTGTCACAAGGTACTTTTCTACAGGATGCCATATCTCTCTCTCTCTCTCTCTCTCTCTCTCTCTCTCTCTCTCTCTCTCTCTCTCTCTCTCCCTCCCCCTCTCCCCCCCTCCCCCCCTCTCAACACTTTTTGTGGGGTCAGTACCGATCCTGCAGTACGCTGAATCGGATCATTAATGCTGTGTCTTTTGAACATAATCCTGCTTGTCTGAAACAACTATAACACTGCCCTTGTCCACAGGTAAAACAACAATATCTGGATCAACTCTAAGTGAATAAAAACAGCCCTCTCAGCAGCTGTTATATTACCAGGGCTGCCACAAGTTCTGGAAATCAGGGAATATCACAGAATTTCAAACATTTTGGGGAAATATCAGGGAAATTTGGAAAAAAAAAGACAAGAAAAATCTCGTTTTTGTCTCAGTAGATGTCATGCAGTGTCACTGGCTGGGTGCAGCTGAGTATGTGCACCGCTTCCCTGCTCCCTCATTCTTACTGCTTCTCCCCATTCTACCACTCCCTCAGCTTGCAGTCACTGCTACCACCGCTTCTTGCCACTAGCCTAGCAGCTGCCAAGGAGAGGTAGGGAAGCACGAGGAATGGTCTGATTCACAGAGATTGTTGACGCAACAGCCGGAGACGGTGGTCATGTATACATAAGATGTGTCTTAGTGATTTTGTGAATGTCTGTGTGCTCTCATTTTCTGACAAAGGCTATGGCCAAGAAATTAGTTTCCAGAGTGTGATTGTCTTTTCTATGTGCCTGTCCGCAACTCAGCAATCATCTTTACGGTGAGTTGCTACCTATCTTCATTAATATTGATTCTCAGAGTACTGGCACAAGTTAATGTGTTGCATGGATCGATTATCACAGCCTCCTTTCATAAACATCATATGTGTGACATGTGAAAAGCTGGCTACACAAGTGGACTTCCATGACGGGCCAAAACTGCAGGCCATTTCTGTGGGTATCTCTAATGGATCAAGACTGTCAATCTGAAGCCCATTGTTTCACACTAATGTGCAGGCCCTGCCTATCAGATCTAGTCTCACCAAAATGATGGGCCAAACTGAAGGCCATGCCTGTGGGTATCTCTAACAGATTGAGCCTGCCGATCTGAAGCCCATTGTTTCCCACTAATGTGCAGGCCCTGCTCATCGAATCTAGTCTCACCAATCTGTCCACAGACTGTATCTGTTTGTGGAAGTGTAATGCAGTGGATATTTGTGGTTTATCGATGGACCCAGGACTGTGGTGCTCCTCAGCAGGCCAGAGGCCTGGGTGATGGATTTCAGGAATTGCGATTGTCTCGTCACAAGTACATTGTACAGTGCGGCATTTTATAGACGTAGTTTATTTATTAGTAAGTATGGGTGATAAGAAGAAGAAAATTGTGGCAGTCACTGGCAGTGCTCTGTACTCTTGTATTTCTTAAAGAAAAATCACACAATACCGAAAAATCATACAGTACCAGAAAGTAATAGACATAACACAGTGGGTAATAACTGACACTAACAAACATAGTGAAACCAATATTTTATTGGTGGTCACCTACAGTGTTGGTTTACACTACTCTTCCCCACCTTATATACTTCTTTCAGGAGGCTTACTTTTTCCTCAGGCTATTTCTGGAATCAGTGAAGACATTTTAAATCTGTCTTGTGACTTCAAAGAAATGTGTATTTTTGTCACCAAATGTGTATCGTTTTATTGAAATAAAATAACATAACTGGGCTTAATGTGACATATATACCATTTGGCTTGCTTTCTCCATCTAAAAAAGTTCGTTACAAAAGGTGTTAATGTTAGTACTAAAGGTTTTTGCTCATACGTTTAGAAATACAAAAGTCCTTACATTTTTTTGTCAGCTTGTGTTTACCTACCCTTGCGATCTCAAAATTTGTCAGGGAATAATTCTAAAAGTTGCCTGGAAAAGACGGAAATATCAGGAAATTTCACTTGGGGTAATTTGTGGCAACCCCGATTACTCTTGGGTGGAAGTGTCCCACAACACACAACATGCATGCCTCCCTCCTAGCACCTCTGCAACATCAGTAATAGTAGTAGAGTGTGTGTGTGTGTGTGTGTGTGTGTGTGTGTGTGTGTGTGTGTGTGTGTGTGTGTGCGGGCGCACGTGCGCATGTATGGTGTGTGAAAGAGAGAGAGAGTTTTATCTTTCTGGAATTGCTCTGCAAACCAAGGTTTTAAATTTGCTTGCAGAGCTCTTACTTGCTGCAGTTTTGCCTTGAAAGTGATAGGTATGCTCCTGGAAAAGTAATAGTTATCATTGACAATGTCACCAGGCTGCATTCCTGTAAGTTATTTGTTAATCTTCGCCACCTTCTCCTTGCAACTTCTATGTTCACCCCATCTTCCTCACCCAAGGCAGCCACTCGCTCCAGTCAGGTCTCAATGCTAGGTAATGCAGACATGTTCTCAATTATTTGTGTAACCATCACTTCACCATACAGAGGGTATTTGGCTTTACAGAAATGATTACTTGTAATGAAATTGAAAAATTTACCAAGCAGTAGGAAAAGACTTGTAGTTGAACCTGCTGGGGATTGCTTGGCTAGGACGACTTGAGAATAGATCGAGTTTGTGTGTTGATAAATGGACTTCAAGTTCAATGACATCTCATGACTCTCCTAGTGATTCTCAATTGGCTGGCATTTGGTTGCAGGTGGCCTTGCTATGTCATGGCAGAAGATTAAAACTGTCCGAGACCATGAGTCTCATCTGTATGGCAAGCATCTCCAATGTTCTCAAATCATGCCATTTGCTGCCAATAGTGTCTGGGGCAGAAAGTCCCAGACTGCCTCAGTTAGTATCAGAACATTCATGTATCAGAAATTTCCCGTCAATCCTGTGCATGAGCATACAAAAGTCTGGTGCCTCCAGTTCTCCCTTCTCCCAAAGCTCCAAATCAGCAAGGGTCAACACCTGTCAAGTCAGCTCACCAGGTGATCTTTTGCTCCTGCGTGGTGAAGGCTGGTGGTCAGGTTTATCTGGCTGTTATTGACTTCAATCTGGCTTTCAGTCCCTTTGAATTTTGCAAATTTTGGTGTCGACAAACTTGTGCCAACTGATTGATGTCTTGGAAGCTATTCCTCAAAACTGCTCCTCCGTTAATGGGCAAACCATCCATTAATATTGTAAATTGTCCATTTCTAGTGTGAGACCTTCTGGATTGACCATAGCCAGGGCCAGGCAGACAACTCTTCTTGTTAGTGGCTGGTGGTTTGTAAAGTTGATCACTGACGACAGATTGTGGGGAGGGGAACCTTGGTCATTAGTAGTAGCTTCCACTTCACTGGGGCCTTCACTAAATTACATATTCCATTATCCAAATAAGTGATGTTTTCATTGTTGTTGTGATTAGAGCCAAGATTTTACATAATATCAGATCAAAAAATCTGTAATCAAAATTCATGAAATATGTGAATTAATATCTAATGGAGCAGTTGTATGTAAAATCCATTTTTTTATTTTCTAGAAAACATAAGTTCAGAAGTAGGCTAGTCAAATATCTGTGTTAATTCTTAATCAGTTCACTTCTGCTACAAAGTGCTGAAGTACAAATGTCTCCTATTCAGGCATTTAAGTCATACTGAAGTAGGATGCACAGTTTATTGTAATATACTTTTCTAAATGTTGTATTGTCATGCTCAGTCTTCTGTCCGACAATATGCTTTTGTAAATAGAGAAAGATCACTCAACTTCACAAGAAGTCAGCAATGGATATTTATACAGAGGAATTGTTCTAGGAATAATATTCTCAGGGGGTTCTACAATTTCAACATTAAATAAGTCAAATAAAATTAGATGATTTGAGTATCTGAGGTTCTTATTCAGCACAGATTGCAGTTGACTGGAAACTACCCCACCCACCTCACCTGGTACAACACTGACCTTCGGAACTGCATCTTCCATTATTCACACAGTCTCTTGAGCAGGCGCACTTGAAGACTCCAGTTTCTTGATAGTGTTTGGGGGAAGCCAGCTGAAGTGATTTGCATTGTATGAAAATGAACTGAGCACTTTAGAACTGTTGAACGTTGGTAAGGATTCATTCACGAACACTGCAGGATCAGAAGAAAAGTTCTCCATCAGTGATATCGCAGCTTTACAGTGTTTTCTGTAGAAAATCGCAGCTTCAGTCCATGTTGCCCGCTTTATTGCTACTGGCTCCGGAGGAAGAGGTTCATCAGGTAGCTGCTGCATGTAGCGTTGTACACAGTAAGGATATTTCAAGAAAACCTTCTTCATTGCTGATATCAATGTATTTACTTCTGAGAATTGATGTGTAACTGTCTCTGTCACTTGTTGCATTGCACGAGTCGTACATGTAACATGCACTAAGTTTGGTTAAAATACACTGTGTGATCAAAAGTATCCAGGTACCTGGCTGAAAATTACTTACAAGTTCGTGGTGCCCTCCATCAGCAATGCTGGAATTCAATATGGTGTTGGCCCACCCTTACCCTTGATGACAGCTTCCACTCTCGCAGGCGTATGTTCAGTCAGGTGCTGGATGGTTTCTTGGGGAATGGAAACCCATTGTTCACGGAGTTCTGCCCTGAGGAAAGGTATCAATGTTGGTCGGTGAGGCCTGGCACCAAGTCAGCATTCCAAAACGTCCTATAGGTATTCTATAGGATTCAAGTCAGAACTCTGTGCAAGCCAGTCCATTACAGGGATGTTATTGTCATGTAACCACTCTGCCACAGGCTGTGCGTTATGAACAGGTGCTAGATTGTGTTGAGATGCATTCGCCATCCCTGAATTGCTCTTCAGCAGTGGGAAGCAAGAAGGTGCTAAAAACATAAATGTAGGCCTGTGCTATGATAGTGCCATGCAAAACAACAAGGGTTGAAAGTCCCCTACATGAAAATCACGACCACACCATAACACCACCGCCTCCGAATTTGACTGTTGGCACTACACACGCTGACAGATGACATTCACCAGTCATTCACCATACCCACATCCTGCCATCGGATCGCCACATTGTGTACCATGATTCGTCGCTCCAAACAATATTTTTCCACTGTTCAATGTCCAGTGTTTACCGTATTTACTCGAATCTAAGCCGCACTCGAATCTAAGCCGCACCTGAAAAATGAGACTCGAAATCAAGGAAAAAAAATTTTCCCGAATCTAAGCCGCACCTGAAATTTGAGACTCGAAATTCAAGGGGAGAAACAAAGTTGGTCCGTTGTAATATGAGACACAATTTAGGTCGAATGAATGACGATACTGCTACAGTAGTGTGGTTTGAGTCGCGTAAGTTTAGCAGTTAAGCTTTACCTGGTAGCCATTGCTATGCGTCAGGCTCTCCTTCCATATTTATACGGGTACCGGTACCCTTCCTTTTTCACGTGCTTCATCTGGTTTGAATTGATTGCTTATTTTTCTTTGATGTTATAACTGCTGTTCTCTTTGTTATAGGTGTTTATGTCACTCTAAGCTGAAAACACATTACTGTACTGTGTCATGCATTGTTTGGCGCATTCTGATAATGAGTGTTTACCGCCTGTCGCCACTCGCGGCATGCCTTGCTGCTTTTGTGCGTGCTACAGCCACTTTTTTCTTTTTTTTTTTTTTTAAAAAAAAGAAGAGGATCAACAAGAACCAAATAATAGACTGTGTATGATAGATGATGTTCTGAACGAGAGTTTAGCGAAAATTTTTCTCCGTTTGAAAACCTTTGCACACGCCTCTTTAGTACATAACATTCTGCACAGAAATTAGTCATCTTAGATTTAAAAATCTAGTCAATTGCCGTGCTTTATTTCTGACTGTATCACTATTAGGCATAAGAATAATACGAATATGAACATGACATGATATGTACATTCTTCCGCGTTTGCTGTTGTCTCATCTAGTTTCGTAGTTTATTAGGCAAACAGGATTTAAATGAGATAGCAGCAAACACGAAACAATACATGGCAAAATGTTTATATTCGTATTATTCTTATGGTGAAGAGAATACTGCATGTGATTCACAATTCATAAAAGTTACTATTAGCAACCATATCTTCTCACAGGTAGGAAATAATTCAGAACGTAGAGTTGGCCATATTGACAAACATCCCGAACAGTCTTGCCAGTCGGATTTTCGTAGTACATTGAAATGCTGCTACATTCGAAGATGAACAATACGGAATTTGTATTTACTTCATTGGATAATGTATGAAAATGCAGTGGTTGAAACTCGTGGCGGAGAAAAAAGCTCGTTTTCCACCTTTTTTTTTTTTTTAATGGCGCAGAGGTTTTGGCGCCAGTATTTATCTTTGTGCCTGCAAAGCATGCCTGTGTAGTGCTACATATATTCGACGGCAGAAGTTAGTTGTGGCAGCACCTACCAACATTTTTCAGAACTTCCTCTTACTTTGCACTCGATTCTAAGCCGCAGGCAGTTTTTTGGATTTAAAAAATCGGAAAAAAAGTGTGGCTTAGATTCGAGTAAATACGGTATGCTCCTTACACCAAGCAAGGTGTTGTTTGGCATATACCAGCATGAGCAGCCACTCAAGCATGAAATTCAAGTTTTCTCACCTCCCTTCTAACTGTCAGAGTATTTGAAGTGGATCCTCATGCTGTTTGGAATTTCTGTGTGACGATCTAGATGTATATCTGCCTACTACACATACGACCCTCATCAACTGTCAGCAGTCTCTGTCGGTCAACAGTCGAGGTTGGCCTGTATGCTTTTGTGCTTTAGTCCCTTCACATTTCTACTTCACTGTGACATCAGAAAAGTGGATCTAGGGATGTTTAGGAGTGTGGAAATCTAATGTACAGACGTATGACACAAGTGGCACTCAATCACGTGACCACGTTCGAAGTCAGTGAGTTCCACGAAGTGCCGCAGTCTGTTCTCTCACGATGTCTAATGACTACTGAGGTTGCTGATATGGAGTACCTGGCAGTAGGTGGCAGCACAATGCACCTAATATGAAAAACATATGTTTCTGGAGGTTTCCAGATATGTTTGATCTCATAGTGTATATTAAGCGATTTTCCTGCTTTCGTCATGTATGGAGCTGTAGCAGCTGTGTACATCAGTAGGTCTCTCTCATCTTTTCTGCCATCTGGCCATAGTATCATAAGTCCATCATTAATGAATCTATCAATGATTGTTTTTGCCTCCAAAAATTTATAATAAATTAAATAGGGTTTAGACGCGTCCTCAGAGTCTAACTTACCCATAGTTAAATTATCAGTGAAACAGCATATAGTATCTGTCATCTCATCAGCAGAAATCCATACAAATGATTTGTCAGTGTCATCCCTCACCTTTTTATTCCCACTGTAGTAAGTATCCTTGTAACTCTTCCTAAGAGTGGACTTGTTGGGAACGTTGCAGTTGCAGTATTTCTGTAAGAAATGTTTAAATTCATGTACCTGCAGTTCGCTGTTAGATGATGTAGGCTAACCCTGCAACTGTGTAAGTAGCACCCGTTTCTTTGAAGAAACCCATTGTGTATTCCTACTGTGTAGATGGCTTTGTAAATGTTGTTCAATTTGAAATTTCATCGTACGTCCTGTACCCTACATGTTTATCACAAGTTTGGCAGAGGACTATTTTACCATCAATGGTTAAAGTATTGTCAATAGAAATCCACATTGTCAGTTTTGTTGACACTGGAGATGCAACTGGTGTCATGGTTAACTTAAGGGTATACGGAACGCCCTATGCTTACAATGTTAAATTGAGCTAAAAGTTAGGAACATTTTCTCATTTGTTATTTGGACGATACTCTTGATTTTTTCACAGAACGCAGAGATATGTTCTGCTTTTATGTTGAATTATTAATTCTGAAAAAATAATGTATAGTTTTTCAGATATTTTATTTTTTGAAAATGTTAAAAAAAGTTATACATTTTAACAAGTTTAAAATTTACATCCATTAATACAAAATAATTCCACATATATTTTAATTCAGATATGTTAGAAGGCCTTAAGGAACAACTACAGAAAATTCATCTTTCTACTATAAATAGGTCCTGAGAAAATGTACCTTATACACAAAAAAACTAAAGTTACGGGAAATTAGCTTCAAAGTTTTTACTTCAGTACAAGCCTGCTCCATAGCTTGTATCATCAGAATCGTCCAACAGCTTCCTCTTGATGGCTCTGCTATGTTGTCTAGCCGTCTTTGAATATACTTTTATGGCATTATCTGAAGACCTGAGCCATTCCTTGTCCAAACAAAGCATAGCTGCGGCAGTTCGTAGTCCTACACAGAGCCCCAACTTCTGCAGAACTTTGCACTTTGTTATATTGCCCTGCTTGAATGATGAAACAGCATCATAAACGCCAAAGTGAAGTGTGTTTATACCCACAAACACAGTTTTAGGTAGTCTATTCCATATCACATGGTTCACACACTCATTTGGATTTTGAGTCCGGCCATGAAGACATTTCTTTAGTAGACTAATATCTGCGAGGTTTCGGAATATTGGTTTTATTTCATCCATTATGGCAGGTGGCAGGTGTTGAGGGTGATTGTATTGTTTCTTAGTTACCTTGCCTCTGTTGTACTTGCACCAACTATCGTCTCCTTTTGGACATAGCCCATGTTGGGGATTCTCATTGTTTGAAGCTGTATGAAAAAACAGAGCCCAGACTGCTCTTCTCATTAATTCTGCATCTGCTGTATTCTGTCTTATTGCTACACCATAGCACTTCTGAATATGATATATTGTAGCATCTGTCAGTCTATTTTTCCCATATAAAGTTTTTCCATCGCTCAATTTCTTGCCTTTCATGCTAGCCTTGAGCCGTCGAAGTCTTGATTCCATCCTTTTCTGAACATGGCCAACACACTCCAGTTTGGAAATTTTCACATTGTTACCATAGGGTCTCAGTTCCTCAATTTCTTTGAAAGCCATTGAGTCACCATCTCCAAGATAATTTATGTATCTAACGCTGTACCATTTTACTGAGCGTTGATAAATACTTCTTACACCAGCAACTTCCATACCACCACTTGACCCATAGTAATTTGCCATGCACTCCTCTTCATGTTTATTTTTCATTTTCTCCTGGCATCTGCAATGCTTGGAAAGTATTGCCACATCAACTACCTTACCAGTGTCCACACTTGTAGCTGTTACTACACCATTCAGAGATGTGTGGCCTCTCTTCTGCCAGCTTCCATCAAAAGCTATGGACAAGTCTCTGCTATTATTATTTTCAACAACTGCTTCCTCAACAGCATCTTTCATGTTTTCCTGTGCCACATCTTCTACAGCAGAGCCTATTGCAATTATGTGTTTGTTAAATTTTGAAGCTGGAGGAGGGAGGTTCATCACACCACACAACATGGCACCTGCAGCCCTGCCCTTTCCTATACACCGTAATCCATGAAACAGTCTAATGTTTATATCGTATAGTTTACCTGTATCTGCAGTAACATGTGAGGAATTGAAGAAAGTAACACTGTGTTTGCAATAACTGCACATCAACTCTAATTCACAAGCAAGTCCTACATGTAAGTTTGTTTTCAATGAAACACCACATTTTCCACATTGTTTGCAGCATACATTGTTCTCCAAAACGTCTGATAATAAAGAGACGTTAATTACCTCATATTTTGTAGTCCCAGCATTTACTTTCTTGTATTCTTCGTCAATTCCAGCTAGTTTTCTTCTTGAAGCACTTTCCGGTGTAGTGACAGCAGCATCACTCAATGTATCACTACCAGTGTTGAGGTTAGTCGCTACTGAGACATCAGATACTGATGAAGATGAATCAGACGAATTTTTAGTACACTTTACTTTTTTGCGCCAATGTATATGCTTTCTAAATACCTTCAGACTAGGTCTTGGCATGTTGAAGGAAAGCAAACTCAGTGACTTCTCTACATACGACTTTCACAACAATGACAAGGATG
Organism: Schistocerca cancellata; assembly: GCF_023864275.1. Classification (NCBI taxonomy): domain Eukaryota; kingdom Metazoa; phylum Arthropoda; class Insecta; order Orthoptera; family Acrididae; genus Schistocerca; species Schistocerca cancellata. Next base: position 963,556,009 of record NC_064627.1, read on the forward strand.
TACTCACAAAGGAAACAATACAAATGGTGCAGAATCTATTGTCAACTGTCTAGCAGTGTAGGCAACAGAAAAGCTAACTGTTGTGCTCAATTATATCTCTGGCAAGGCTGTCTATATCAGGTATATTTCGCGTCTCATATACAAGGTGTGGAACATCGTGTGTCGAAATTATTTTAAAAAATTATTTAAAATAGTTCTATTCACATCATCCAAATATTTTATACATGGTATTAAACGGGAGAGTCTAAATTTTTCGAAAATGCATTTACCCAAAAATCGATTTTTTCATCGTAAAACTCATTCCGTATACCCTTAAATGTAACTCACTGTTACACATTGTAAAGTGTTTGAGAACAAGTAATGAAAGTGTTTAAAACAAGTCATTGCTGTCTACATCGAACTTCTGCAGTTTACCTTTGAGTGTAATGGGATTGATGGCAGTATGCGACTCAATTTTTTTTCCCTTTCTTGCTACATAATAAAAATATATGGAACTTACAGAAATGTATAGTAATAACTACATATAGAGGAACAGAATATGTAATTGCATAAAATTGAGGGTCTAGTTATGATGAAAAATAATTGTTGAATTAATACAATTATAATATTTTCTAACTTCTTTCTCCTCATGTTGCATAGCTGATTTTCTTGCACCACTTTTGTCTGTCTTGACAAGAAACATATATTCAGACTTACTTCTCCCTCCCGGTATACATTCATATATCCACAATACAAACATAGGCATTCCTGTGACAGCCTCCTATGCTATCTTGTTTAAAGGACACATTGAACAAAAACCAGACAAATGTGAGTAGGACCAATGCTCTGAGGGTTCCATACATACTTAATTATATACATAAATAGTTCATGTGTAGCTTTTGATGAATGATTTGCAAATTCCAAAATCTATATTTTTCTATTGCATTTACTTTTACATAACCATTAAATTGTACATATTAATATTTGACAAAAATTTCAACCCAATACCTAGAACCAATTGTGAGAAAAAGAGGTCTTAACAGATGGCCAGATAGACGGCAAAAAATGTGTCTGTAAGGTGTGCTTGCTTGTGTAAATGTATGGTGTATTTTTTTTTTTTTTTTCTTCCTTTTTCTGACAAAGGCTGTGGCTGAAAGCTTACTTGTAAGTGTCATTTAATTGTGCCTGTCTGCAACTTAACATTCATCTTTACAGTAAGTAGCAATCTATCTTTTACTACATTATTGATATTCCAACATGGAGTTTCCATTGCCTGACAAAAAAATTGCCATATCTTTCAATTGCACTTACTTAGAAGCTTATATTTTTTACATTGTCAAGAGCTGCAGACTTTGGTATTAGACAGATTTCAGCTAGATGCCTCTCCCCAATCCTGAAGAAAAGGAATCTTAACAGACGGGTGTACAGACAACAGAGTCATCTTATAAGTGTTCTGTTTTTGCGGATCGTGGTATGGAACTCTAATAAGTTTATTTATTTATGTGTAAGGGGCAGTCGAATGAAAATGAGACAGATGGAAAAAACTAAGTAAACTGTTTATTATTTCAAAAATAATTGTTACAACTGTTAGTGCATTTATTTCACTGTGAGACAAGACAGTCACTATCTTCATCAAAAAAATTTTGCTGTTCCCTATGGAACCCCGATTGTACGCAGGCATGCACCTCTTCATCCAAAGCAAATCAACGGTCATGAATGTCTTTTTTCAGGGCTTCAAAAAATAGGGAAATCACTTGGGGAGAGATTGGGACAGTGTGGAGGCTGTACATCTACATCTACATGATTACTCTGCAATTCACATTTAAGTGCTTGGCAGAGGGTTCATCGAACCACAATCATACTATCTCTCTACCATTCCACTCCCGAACAGCGCGCTGGAAAAACAAGCACCTAAACCTTTCTGTTCGAGCTCTGATTTCTCTTATTTTATTTTGATGATCATTCCTACCTATGTAGGTTGGGCTCAACAAAATATTTTCGCATTCAGAAGAGAAAGTTGCTGACTGAAATTTCGTAATTAGATCTCGCCGCGACGAAAAACGTCTTTGCTTTAATTACTTCCATCCCAGCTCGCGTATCATATCTGCCACACTCTCTCCCCTATTACGTGATAATACAAAACGAGCTGCCCTTTTTTGCACCCTTTCGATGTCCTCCGTCAGTCCCACCTGGTAAGGATCCCACACCATGCAGCAATATTCTAACAGAGGATGAACGAGTGTAGTGTAAGCTGTCTCTTTAGTGGACGTGTTGCATCTTCTAAGTGTCCTGCCAATGAAACGCAACCTTTGGCTCGCCTTCCCCACAATATTATCTATGTGGTCTTTCCAACTGAAGTTGTTCGTAATTTTAACACCCACGTACTTCGTTGAATTGACAGCCTGTATACGGACTTTCCAGTGAAACTTCTGCAACGTACTTGATCCAACTTTGGCAACATGTGGGCGGGCCTATAGGTACACTGCTACACACCCTCCATACAGTCCCGCTCTCTCTCCATGTGATTTCCATATCTTCAGAGGCATGTACAATGAAATTTATAGCTGTAGAATTTCTTTCGATAAGGAGGTGGACACCTGGGTACCCCAATTACTTTTGAAGTAATAATCAGTTTTGCTTAGTTTATCCATCTGCTTCATTTTCATTGCCTGCCTCGAATAGTTAATTTGTATGAAAAGATTAAGTTCATGAGAGGTCTTACATCAACTATCCTCATGAGGGTCAATCAGTAATGACAAGATGTGAGTTTTGGATTGGTCAGTACTAGCTTTCTTTCCTTTACTGTAAACTCAGAGCATACCTCAGTAAACACAATTGAGCCTTATAATGTAAAGTGGTGTGTTTTGGTTCACAGTGGAGGAGGGGACTGAACTACCTGGGTCTCAAGGACAATAGAAAGTTAATTTAAAAAATAACTATAGCTCAAGGTGTGCTGGATGCCGATGGTATGGATTGAAATGAAATAATCAATAGGAGACAACTGCTGGAACATCACCCATATCCTAGTTGCTTACCTAGACATTTGGTGCTCTGCTTGGATTGGTTGTATAGTGCCATAGAATTTTGTGAGATCTGATTGAATCAAAACACTGCTTCCCAAACACCTTTGGATTTGGTGGGCTGTTTGTGAAAACAAAAACCAAAACCATCAAGAGAGAGAATGATTAGGAAGTTCTCCCAGTGAAATTTCATCTGTTATGGAAATTGTAATGAGTAACATGCCATGGTTACTATGTGAAAATTCCACCTCTCTTGGCCAGAATGCTCTACATCTGCATATATACCCACAAGATACTGAGCATTGTAAGTGTGAGGGTATACTGTACCAGTATTATCAAATTTTTCCCCTACTCCATTCCAGTATTGAGTGAGAGGAAAACTCCTGTTTATGTGTACCTTAGCATGTACTATAATCTTTCTTTTTGCTGATTTTTGATAATCTCTCTTATCTTACTGTTATGAGTCCTGTTTGAGATATACAATGGCAGCAGCGTAATCATCCCCCAGTCTTCTTCAAATAGAATTTCTCTAAATTTACCAAACATCATTTTGTGAGAACTATATATACTTTCTTCCAAGGATTCCCATTTCATATGGTCTGTACCGTTCTTTTACAATCCTAGCTGCCCATCTCCGAATTCATTTGGTATCTGTTGTGTAGATTTGATCCAACTTGCCTTGCCAGTGACAGCATTTGATCCACTGATTCAACTGAAAATAAGTGGGCTAGATTGTATTGTAGGCTGTTACAGGGGCGTCTGTGTACAACTGCAGAATGGGCTGAGATAAAGGACAGTACTGAAAGTGATGGTGATCATTGCTGGTGCATACTGTTATGATATGCCAGTGTGGTCCATGCAGGTTGTGCTATGATATGATTAGTACAGGATTGATTGATTTGCTGTGGAGGCACTTTTAATGCATGTGCAGTTGCCAGGACTTTGTCTGCTGTAGGATCTTGTACTTTCAGTGTCCCACAGTGGACTTCCTGACAAGTAGCAAGATGGATGACAGAATATTCATGGAAGAGCGTGGTTAGAACTGTTGATTTTCACAATCTAAAAATGTTAAATGGCCCTCACAGCTCTAACTGTGAACGTCTCAGCCCATGCCTTAGGAGATTGTCCTGACTGCTTCAACTGCTTAAGGAATTCTAGTGTGGCTTCAATGATCTGAAATATGCTTTCTCATAATCTAACATGAATTTAGAAGGACACAGATATTACTAATAGACAACAAGAATGGATTAGGTAATATGATCAACTGTCTCAACAATAAGTCTGTTTCCATTTCTATAGATGACAAGATACTTAAATCCTATACCTATAAAGTTTCGAAGCACTGCTGTAGCATTGACACAGATGAGTTCAAGCCGTGATGGAACAACAACATGATTAGACATCATGAAGGGACAACTGGTGTTGCTTTTATTGCTGCTGTGGATATTGACACCATAATATTATTTGTTTTCATTGTTTCTCTTGATCCACCAGTTGCTGTTGTTGTGTTTTCTATTGTGATTGTATTTGCTGTAGCAACTGTTGCTGTCACTGATTGAGGAGCTTTAATATTGCCAAATCAATTGCAATTTTCTAGAATGTGTGGGATATGAATGTTCTTACCATCATGAAACGGTCATATTTGTTGTAACCGCGAGTGTTCCGATCGCGGGGTTGCTGAGAATAAAGCATGATGGGACCAAACAGAATAAAAGCATGGCAGGACCAAACAGGAGTGGCCTGTGAACAAACAAACGAATGGGAAAGGATGAACACAAACAACGTCGGACGACCAAGCAAGGCCTTACAATCAACAACACGCAACAAGCAATGGTCACAAGCGACAACCTAACGAATCTACAATGTCCACTTTTACACAGAAATAAAGTAATGTAAACATGCTGTCTGTAGGCGAGATGTCAATAGACGCACACAAATATCAGACTGCCCAGCTGAGCAAGAAGCAAGTGCTTAAATACAGGATAGGGTACGTTGCTATTGGCTGCTGGGACCACGTGCTTCACTGTGGCACCCTCAGAGTTATACGTGGGCCACAAACACGCACAGGTATGGCTTATGGCGCGATGGCTGCAGAGACCTCTAGTGGTAATCGAGGTCCACGCCATCTGGCATGGATTCAAAACCCGCGGCGCTCAGTACCAGAATATTGACAGTTCTATATTGCACTTTCATGTATACAATAAGGCGCTTGAATGAATGCAGTCATTAGATATTGTCCAAACTCACAGGCAATATTTATCATGAGCATAGTCAGTACCATCTGAACACACGCCTTAGACATTATTGCCTATCAAGACTGTTCTCAGTCAGTGCGTTTTTTGCTTAATATGGAGTTGAAGACACACTACACATGTAGACATTGCAGATCTGTGATACTGACACTGAGAGATGAGTTGTAAGTTTCATCTGGTTATAATAATACTAATAATAACAATAATAATAATGTAACATCTAAGTCTTAATCCTTCACAGTTCTACTAAAATAAAATGTGGCACTAAGTATTGCTTAACACAAATATGATGTACAGTTGGATTAAATGCTGTCACAAAATTGTTAGGAAAGTGAATGAAATATTTTTTGTGTCAATAGAAATTCATATTTTACAATGCACGCGGGTTCTGTACTTTCAATGTTGTCAGAATTTATGGTAGTAAAATAATTAGGTTTCCTCATAAATTTATTCTTGTTGGTGCACGTGGTACATTGAAAGTCTGTTTATAGTATATTATTGTCTTCTGGGAAAAAATCTGTTCTTTTTTTGCAGTCTCTCTTTTAGCATAAAATTTTTGATAAATTGTTCAGTATTGTCAGTTGTTTTATTCATTTCAGCATTTGAGGAGCATCTTAATAGCTACATATATATTCATTATGCTCCAAATTTCTGGAGACAGGAACTGTACTGTTGACTATTGTGTTGGATTGGTAGTTGTTATTTACATCAGTGTGCTATCTTTTGAGCAATGAACATCATCCAGATTTCTTCATCTGTCAGTGTCATCATTGTACATGTTTCATCATCAACTAAGACAAATTCCTTCATTGATATTGTTTACCAATATAATACCATACAAACTTTACAGATATTTTATTAAATGTTTTCTCAGTTTCAATATATAATGATTGTTAAGGAACCAAAATATCTGTTACTTTGGAAAATTCCATGAGGTAAAATACTATTTTCAACTGTCTTTGGCATCACCAAATTCCAAGCAGAATCCAGCATGTCTAATGCATCGAATAAACTGATGGAGAAATCTTCTTTTAATTTCTTGTAATATGGGTCCACAGTTTGTGTAAGTGGTTTTTTTTTCCTTTCTTTCTTTCTTTCTTTCTTTCTTTTTATGTCATATTCACTTTTAGTTGTTACTAGTGGTCTATTCCACTATTGTAGTTTTGGCAGTTGTGCCATTTTCAGGCATAAGATTTGATATTGTAATATGTCGCAGAAATAGGTTAAAAATAACTTTGTTGTAGGATTTTGGTACTCTTGATTGTAGTAGTCATTGGGTGTTGTTAATGACTATGTTACTGTCAAGAGTAACACAGATGTACAACATTGTTTCTTTTAACCTATTTCTATGACATAATATAACATTAGATCTTATGCTTGAAAATGGCATAAATGCCAAAATTGCAATAGTAAAATAAAAACAGTAGCATCTAAAAGTGAATATGCCACCATGCAAGAATCTTCGTTTGCTTTGATTGTGCCTAAATATTTTCTAGGACATTGCTTTTGATCGTGGGATTTCAAGTTTTGTATAATGCTGTGATCGTATAGCTGTAAAATTGTGTTCATTGACAAAGAAAGGTTTATTTTTCAGGCCCATCTGAAATTGCATTCCACCCGTACCATAATTCTTTCCTTAGATATTTCTTACCTTTACTCAAAGTTGGTGATAGTTTTATTGGGTGAAGAATTAAAAACAGTTTATAACACTAATACCGGCATTCGCGTACATGTGCTACACTGTTTCCCAATAACAGAACTTCTGACCTGTCACAAGGAAGCCAGGTATAACACAACTGCAGACTAATAAATACCAATTATGGTTTAAAATGCTCCTTATAATGATACCCTCTAGGGGGAATTTTGAATTTGACCATGTGTTACCTAATAGACATGAATTTCTTAATGGTAGTAGTTGGTAGATAACAGAAAGACTAAACTTTTGTAAGAAATAACAGTGGCAGAGTTCTTGTAAATGAAACAAAATACGGTCACCAGCCTAATTAGGCATAATAATGTGAAAACATTATTCCCAATAGATTTGTCTTTACTCTTGCAAAAGGGAACTTTCATAAATACTTTCTTTGTAAAGTGCAATGAACACCTATTACAACCAGACGAATTACACAGTGGGTAGCAGTAGTTATCAACAGTCTAGTTAAGCAATCACAGAAATGAAAGAAAGGCTTTATCCCTGTTAACTATAATCATTACCTCAAACTTTAACTAACTCAGTAAAAAAAAAAAAAAAAAACCCAAAGACAACACAAAACTAAGTATCACCTGACAAGAGTTAAAGTTTAACTAACACACATATACATATCACAAATGCAATAAGCTAACACTGTACACATACCTTTTTCTTCTTCTTCTGCTTTTACGGCCTCATTGGACCACTTCAGTCAATCATTTCTGGTCCTCTTCTTTGGTATTTTCCCCTTCCGAGTGGCCCAGTATCTCTTCATTCGTTCCTATGCTTTTCGCCGTTCCTCATCTGTAAATACCCTTTTCATTGTATGTCGTTTGTCAATTTTTGGTTTAAATCTTATTTCTGTGTCCCTCAACTTCTTTAAATTTGGCGTTTTGTTCTGCAAATCATCCAGAGTTATTTCCAGTTCTTCCATATCCTCTCTTATTTCCTTAAGCCATCCTCCTTGTTGTTTCAAATTCCAGAGTTTCTCAATAATTTTCCTTGATACTCTGGTTTCTGGTGTCCTCAGAATGTGACCACAAAAAGAGATCCTTTTCTTTCGTATAGTATCGGTGATGGGCTCCAGTTCTCTGTATACCACTTCATTTGGAACTATCCGCCATTGCCCAGCTTTTTGATATTTCTTATTTATGCATGTTCTAGCAATTCTTCTCTCTACTTTTAAAATTTTGTCAATTCTGTTTTTCTGGGTGACTTTAAAAAGAGTTTCACTTCCGTATGTAACCTCTGGTTGAACCACCGTCTTGTAATGTTTTAATTTTGTTTTAATTGATAGACATTTTTTATTGTACGTAGACCATGTTAGTTTTTGAGCTTTTATCATTTTATTAGTTCTTGCTCGCCATGCAGGTTTCTCGTCCAATTTATGTGTTATAATTTCACCCAGGTATTTAAATTGTTTCACTATTTTAATTTCCCTATTGTTCACTGTGATGTGATCTATTACAGGTGGATCCATTACCATTATTTCAGTCTTTTCAAATGATATCTGGAGTCCTAATTTTTGTGCTATATTTTGTAAGCATGTTATTTGTTTCGTGGCTTCCTGAATATTATTAGCTAGTAATGCTAGGTCATCAGCAAATACCAAGCAATTTAGGTTTATTTTATCTTTCTTAGTTCCAATTTTAATATTCATAGGATTTTCCTTGTACCATTCTCTCATTACATATTCAAGAGCACAATTGAATAGCAATGGTGATAAACAATCTCCCTGTCTCAACCCTGTTTTAATCGTAAATGGTTCAGATATTTCTCCTCTAAATTTTACTTTGGATTTGGTGTTTGTTAAGGTTAACTGTATCATTTTTATTAATTTAGGATGAAGTCCAAAATTCCTTAATATTTTCATCATTGAAGATCTATGGATGCAATCATACGCCTTTTTGAAATCTACAAAGGTTATGACTAGTTGTTTTTGCCTTCTTTTGTAGATATCCATAACTAACTTCAAGATGATTATCTGTTCTGGGCAGCTTCTCCAGGATCTAAATCCTCCTTGATATTCTCTCAGTTCCAGTTCTAGTTGATCTTTACAGCGGTTGTATAGTATTCTTGCCATGATCTTATACGTGCAGTCCAAAAGGGAAATTCCTCTATAGTTGTCTGGATTTGATTTTTCTCCTTTCTTATGTAATGGATGTATTATAGCAGTAGTCCAATTTTCTGGTAATTTCTCTTCATTCCAGATTTTTACTATGCATTGGTGTAATGCTATCTTTACTGGTTCTGCTGCATATTTCCAAAGTTCAGCAAACGTTTGATCTTCTCCACTTGCTTTGTAGTTTTTGAGTTCTTTCAAAGCTCTGTAGACCTCATTAATTGTAGGTGGATTTATATTTTCTGCTGGTGTTTTAATTGGGGTTTCTGTGTTTATCTGAAGAAGTTCTGGGGGATCTTCACAATTTAGTAACTTGTTAAATGTTTCTGCTAGAATTTCTGTATTTTTACTATTGCTATGGGCTAGGTTATTATCTTTATCTTTTAACATTAATGTTGGAGGATCTTATCTTTGTAATTGTCTGCCAAATATTTTGTAATAGTCTCTTGAGTTTGTTTTTTCACTATTTGTTTCTATCATTAGAAGTATATCTTTTTGGTACTGATGTTTAACTCTCCTTATTATTTTTTGTGTTGTCTTCCTTTGTTTTGTGAGTTCCAAATATGATTTTTCTGTTTTTTCATTTTGATGCCTTAACCAGGCTTGGTGTCGATCCAACACTGCTTCATCACATTCATCGTTCCACCACTGGTGTTTTTTCCTTGGATTTATAGGGGCAACTTGTTCAGCTATTTGTTTCAATTTGGGGATTAATTCTTCCAGATCATCTGTTATTTTTATATCCCTGGTTTGTGCTTCATAATCCTCATTTTGTATCAGTTTATGAGGGTCATAGGTTCTCTTCTTCTTCTGGTGGGATTTTTTCTTTGCTAATGGGGTTAATTTAATTTTAATTTTTATCATGTAATGATCTGATCCAGTATCTGTCCCTCTCAGTACTTTCACATTGTAAATTTCCTTGTGGTAATTCTTGTCCATGCAGACATGGTCCAGTTGCCATTCTCCTTTTTTCCAGTCTGGATGTTTCCAAGTTTTTAGTTTACTTGGTCTTCTCTTAAAATACGTCGACTTTGATATCATGTCATGGTTTCTGCAAAATTCCACTAGTCTTATGCCATTTTTGTTTGTTCTTCTTTGTGCTGTCCATTTCCCTATTATGTCTCTGTATCTCTTTTCCCTTCCTAACTGGGCATTGAAGTCTCCAATTAAAATTTTGATGTGATTTTTATTAATGTTATTCGTCGTTTGATCTAAGAGCTCCCAAAATTTTTCTACCTCTTCTCTGTGTTCTTTTTTATTATTTTTATCATTTGTCGGGGCATGGGCATTTATTATTGTGTACATTTTATTTGCAGCTTTTAGAGTTAATGTTGAGAGCCTGGGAGATTGTGCTTTAAATTCTATTATGGACTCTATTATTTTCAGACTCACCACGAATCCTGTTCCAAATTGTGGACACTGTTTCATGACTCTTTTCCCTGGTATTCCCTTATAAATCCTATATCCTTGTGATTCTATCGGCTCCTGATCAGTATTTCTCATTTCTTGAAGTCCGGTTATGAGAATCCCCTTGCGATCCATTTCATCCATCAGAATTTTGAGTTTGCCTGGTTGTATGAGGGAATTTGTATTGTGTGTCGCAATGTAGTTTATTTGTCCTGTCTTGAGTTTTGGTCGTCTGTCCATTTTGGGTATTTTCAGATGCTCCGACTCATCCAAGTTATCTTTCAGGTGACTGCCAACTGCACACATACCTTTTATATAGACTCTTTTCTATAAATACTTCAGATTTCTGTAGTTAGAAAAACTCTATCCAGTTTGGCTTTTTCCTGATACGAAAGATTGAAATTGGGGGGGGGGGGGGAGAGATTATGCACACTTTTCAGAAATCATTTTCATTATAATAACACCTGGATTACTTCCCCACTTCAGATCATTTATCACGTAATACTTTAAAACAATTTACACTGAAACTATTTTCCACAAACTTCAGAAATGACTTCAAGTTAAAGTCAAATTGCAATTAGCATAAAAAACCAGTGCTTTATAACACCACCTGTGAAGCAAGAGGTTTTAAATTAACCTCAATTTTTTTTCATCAATACTATAACTTCGGCACTTTCCATCTGTAGCAATTCATAACAAATCAGTGCTTTTTATCAGTTATATGATATGTCACATTTACTACTTGTGAAGCAAAATCTGGTTCATACTGTTATCAGTTCTAACCTCTTGAATCTGGTGAAGTGGCGCAATAGTGGTAGCGAGCACATGGCGGCTACCTGGTCTCTCCTTTGGCAGTAATATGCTCTATTTAGTTGTTCTTGGTGATGTGAATATCATTTTTAGAGTCATTTCCAATGCAAGAGCACCATTTTGCAGCCACTGTCACACCCAAGGCCATTCCATCTCAAATTGGTTACTGGATGCCTCACTCAACACCTTCACTGTTGACTATATGACTGCTGGTTGCTGACTGCCTATGGTGTTCTCTCACTTCACTCTCAGCCTGACTTTCTTTGTGCGCCAAACCACTTTCATAGCGGAAGGGAATTACTATGTCTTTTATATTATAGAATACAAAATCCCTAAGTATGAACCAGTTTTTACAGTACATTTTCTCATACATAAACAAACATATTTAATAAAGTTTCATTATTTAAACACACGGTTATAATTCCACTAAGCATATTTTGCTGAACTCCACCTCCTTACAGTAATGCAGAGACATTAAGCAGAAAAGAGTAAACACTTTATTCTTCACATAATAAACTGCTTACTATCAATTATGGTGTTACAAGTTTTGCAAGCATTGAAGACACCTTTCATGGCAAATTTTTGAAGTACTGAAGGCCACGTAGACTGCAATCAATCTGTAACCATAGTTGTAAAATACAGTTAGCTTCTCCACGAACATTTTTAAAGCTGCGCTGTTCAGCATGGGCTGATGAATGGACATCCAATGAGAGTAAGTTCTTAAGTGTAAGAAAATGTTGCTAAGCAATGATCTGATTTTATTCAGTGATAGGAAGTACATAGAGTGCATCCAAGGAAAATGCCAGGTGTTTAAATTTTTTAATCGGAATAGCTCCCTTCAGAGATCAGGGGTGTGAAGGAAGATGTGTGTTTGCTAAAGATGTGTGTTTGCTAGGTTGGGAGGTGGTTGCAGAGAGAGTGAGCCTGTCTTGGCCCAGCAATCAGCCTCCATCTACCAAGGCCTCATGAGATCATCCTCCCATGCTAACATTGACCAAAGGTTGTAGACAAACATTTGTTAGATGTCTGTCTGTCAGCAGTCCTCAACTGTGAGAACTCTGACAGGTCAGCAACATGGGCCTATACTGAGCAAAGAGCCATGGGAGTGGTCTCCTAGCAAGCAATAACTATTGAGCAGAGAAAGTAAAATTTTCCAAGCCAAAAAAATTGTAATAACCTACTCCTGACTGCCTTCAAACAGTGACCATCTGCATAAGATCATTATTTTTCTTGAAATTTTCCAACCAATATGGATTTCCAGAAAATTCAGTACCTACTGTTTTGCAAGTTCATCAGCTCTTTCTAGCAGTAAATGCCTTCAGCTGGAGGCCTTCCGGGACCTAACTTGTGTGAACCAAACGAGAAACACAGTGTGCCCATCTTTGAGTCAAGCTGTTACACTTTTCACTGTGTTGAACTGTGCTTAAACGTTACTGAACTTTGATTTCTGTTTTTATTTAACATACATGTGGTAAAGTTAGCAATGCCAGACTCTTTACAGGTTTCCATTTTTGAACTCCATTTTTCAACTTCATTAAGCAGCTGCACCTCATTTTAAGTGAAACAGCATCTACATCTACATCCATACTCCACAAGCCACCTGACGGTGTGTGGCGGAGGGTACCTTGAGTACCTCTATCGGTTCTCCCTTCTATTCCAGTCTCGTATTGTTCGTGGAAAGAAAGATTTTTGATATGCCTCTGTGTGGGCTCTAATCTCTCTGATTTCATTGTCATGGTCTCTTCACAAGATATACGTAGGAGGGAGCAATATACTGCTTGACTCCTCGGTCAAGGTATGTTCTCAAAACTTCAACAAAAGCCCATACCAAGCTACTGAGCGTGTCTCTTTCAGAGTCTTCCACTGAAGTTTCTCTGTCATCTCCGTAATGCTTTCATGATTACTAAATGATCCTGTAACGAAGCGCGCTGCTCCCCGTTGGATCTTCTCTATCTCTTCTATCAACCCTATCTGATACGGATCCCACACCGGTGAGCAGTATTCAAGCAGTGGGCGAACAAGTGTACTGTAACCTGCTTCCTTTGTTTTTAGACTGCATTTCCTTAGGATTCTTCTAATGAATCTCATTCTGGCACCTGCTTTACTGATGATTAATTTTATATGGGCATTTCATTTTAAATCACTCCTAATACCTACTCCCAGATAATTTATGGAATTAACTGCTTTCAGTTGCTGACCTGCTATATTGTAGCTAAATGATAAAGGACATTTCTTTCTATGTATTCGCAGCACATTACACTTGTCTACATTGAGATTCAATTGCCATTCCCTGCACCATGCGTCAATTCATTGCAGATCCTCCTTTTCCATTGTTACAACCTCTCGATATACTACAGCATCATCCGCAAGAAGCCTTAGTGAACTTCTGATGTTATCCACAAGGTCATTTATATATATTGTGAATAGCAACGGTCCTATGACACTCCCCTGCGGCACACCTGAAATTACTCTTACTTCGGAAGACTTCTCTCCATTGAGAATGACATGCTGCGTTCTGTTATTTAGGAACTCTTCAATCCAATCACACAATTGGTCTGATCGTCCATATTTTCTTACTTTGTTAATTAAACGACTGTGGGGAACTGTATCAAACGCCTTGCGGAAGTCAAGAAACACGGCATCTACCTGGGAACCCGTGTCTATGGCCCTCTGAGTCTCGTGGACGAATAGCGTTAGCTGGGTTTCACACGATTGTCTTTTTCAAAACCCGTGCTAATTCCTACAGAGTAGATTTCTAGTCTCCAGAAAAGTCATTGTATTCGAACATAATAGGTGTTCCAAAATTCTACAACTGATCAATGTTAGAGATATAGGTCTATAGTTCTGCACATCTGTTCGATGTCCCTTCTTGAAAACGGGAATGACCTGTGCCCTTTTCCAATCTTTTGGAACACCACGTTCTTCTAGAGACCTACGGTACACCGCTGCAAGAAGGGGGGCAAGTTCCTTCGCGTACTCTGTATAAAATCAAACTGGTATCCCATCAGGTCCAGCGGCCTTTCCTCTTTTGAGCGATTTTAATTGTTTTTCTATCCCTCTGTCATCTATTTCGATATCTAACATTTTGTCATCTGGGTGACAATCTAGAGAAGGAACTAAAGTGCAGTCTTCCTCTGTGGAACAGCTTTGGAAAAAGACATTTAGTATTTCGGCCTTTAGTCTGTCATCCTCTGTTTCAGTACCATTTTGGTCATAGAGTGTCTGAACATTTTGTTTTGATCCACCTACCGCTTTGACATAAGATCAATTTTTTTTAGGATTTTCTACCAAGTCAGTCCATAGAACTTTACTTTGGAATTCGTTGAACGCCTCTCGCATAGCCCTCCTCACACTACATTTCGCTTCATGTAATTTTTGTTTGTCTGCAAGGCTTTGGCTATGTTTATGTTTGCTGTGAAGTTCCCTTTGATTCCGTAGCAGTTTTCTAACTCGCTTGTTGTACCATGGTGGCTCTTTTCCATCTCTTACGATCTTGCTTGACACATACTTATCTAATGCATATTGTACAGTGGTTTTGAACTTTGTCCGCTGATTCTAAACACTATCTGTACTTGAGATAAAACTTTTGTGTTTAGCCGTCAAGTACTCTGAAATCTGCTTTTTGTCACTTTTGCTAAACAGGAAAATCTTCCTATATTTTTTAATATTTCTATTTATGGCTGAAATCACCGATGCTGTAACCGCTTTATGATTGCTGATTCCCTGTTTTGCGTTAACTGTTTCAAATAGTTCGGGTCTTTTGTCACCAGAAGGTCTAATATGTTATCGCCACGAGTCAGTTCTCTGTTTAACTGCTCAGATAATGCACTTAAAAAAATTTCACTGGATTCTTTGTCCCTGCCACCTGTTATAAATGTTTGAGTCTCCCAGTTTATATCTGGTAAATTAAAATCTCCACCCAAAACTATAACATGGTCAGGAAATCTACTCGAAATATTTTCCAAATTTTCCTTCAGGTGTTCTGCCACAACAGCTTCTAAGCCAGGGGACCTATAGAGACATCCAATTACCATGTTTGAGCCTGCTTTAACCGTGACCTTCACCCAAATTATTTCACATTTCGGATCTCCACCAATTTCCTTCAATACTATTACCCTTTTTATCGCTATAAACAGGCCTCCCCCTTCATTGTCCAGCCTGTCTCTGGGGTATACATTCCAATCTGAGTTTAGAATTTCATTACTGTTTACATCTGGTTTCAGATTGATGATTTTTATTCCAGTGTACATTAAAAAAATTATTGCATCTGTATTTTAAAACAAAACAGTTCTGACACAAAATTACTGATTTTTTATACACAGTTCACCAGCAGCAGCATACATTACACCAGATCTGAAAACAAGTGTTTTGTTAATGGCAGTACCCAAAAACAAACAGTAACTTAGTAACACTAGCATCCATTGTATACTTTGTTAACTCAAAAGAAAAGAGTGTGGTGTTTTATGTTAAAATAGAAAAGTATGAAATTGCAGTGACAGCATTATGAAGCATTTTCTTCCTAGGTTTTGCAATTCTCATATGATTGTCACATACTGACTTACCATGAAACCAAACAGCGATAGGTGGTGGTAACAATGGGCTGTATGGGGGAGATGGGAAGTACAAGAGGTATAACTGCAGACTTGTTTGTAAAAGTGTAAATAACTATCATTTTCTGTTCACTCCTTTGGTGTCTTGCTAATTATACATAGTCATTAAACATCAGCATACTCAATTCTAAAGTATATAAAACATCGTGTGAATGTAAACTTTTCCAGCATGTACAGTTTACGAAAAGCTTTCGGATCTCTAGCTGGGTGGCGGTATTATAAAACTGGAACGTTTCAACGAACGACATACTTATCATCTTTTAGCAAAATGTCAAGATTTTGTTGATACTGTCATCCTTATATCTGTGGTGTGCCCCCCTCCACCTGGCTCTGGGAGGCTAGGTAAAGAGAGTCGGCAGGTGGGGTGGAGGGTGAAGCCACATTGGCAAGTATAGTAGGCACACTGCTCACATCTCTGTCAGAGTGCTCCACCCCTGTTTCACTAGGAGGACAGTGGTGGTCATGCTCGTGATGGACATATTACATCATTACTGCAAGTTTCCAAGTGCAGTCTCTAAATATCATTTTGTTATTTCAAACAGTGCAAAATCCAGCATGTAATGTAATAATATTAAGAAAAGGAAAGTTGAAACTCGCCATATAGCGGAGGGATGGGGGAGAGTGAAGTGCTGCTGGGCAGCTTGCAGGATGAGGTGAAGAGAGAGTAGGGCAGCTAGATGCAGTTGGGAGGTTAGAAGGAGGGCAGGGAAAGATGGGGTAGGGGGAGGGGGTTATAGCGGAAAAGGAGAAAGGGCTGAGGGCTGTGTGGTGCTGGACTGTGCACAGGGAAGCGGCTGGATGGTTGAGGACAATGACTAACGAAGGTTGAGTCAAGGAGGGTTACGGGAAAATAGGATATTTTGCAGGGAGAGTTCCCATCTGCACAATTCAGAAAAGCTGGTGTTGGTGGGAAGGACCCATATGGCACTGTGAAACAATCATTGAAATGGAGGAAGTCTTGTTGGGCAGCGTGCTCAGCAACAGGGAGATACACTTCTTTCTTGGCCACAGTTTGCCGGTGGCCATTCATGTGGACAGACAGCTTGCTGGTTGTCATACCCACATAGAATGCAGCACAGTGGTTGCAGCTTAGCTTTTAGATCGCATGACTCGTTTCAGAGTTAGCCATGTCTTTGATGAGACAGGTGATGAAACTTCCTGGCAGATTAAAACTGTGTGCCGGACCGAGACTCGAACTCAGGACCTTTGCCTTTCACGAGCAAGTGCTCTACCAACTGAGCTACCCAAGCACGACTCACGACCCGTCCTCACAGCTTTGCTTCTGCCAGTACCTCGTCTCCTACCTTCCAAACTTTACAGCTCTCCTGCGAACCTTGCAGAACTAGCACTCCTGAAAGAAAGGATATTGCGGAGACATGGCTTAGCCACAGTCTGGGGGATGTTTCCAGAATGAGTGCCAAAGGTTCCGAGTTCGAGTCTCGGTCCGGCACACAGTTTTAATCTGCCAGGAAGTTTCATATCAGCGCACACTCCACTGCAGAGTGAAAATCTCATTCTGGAGATAGGTGATGTTTGTGACTGGACTGGAGTAGGTGGTGGTGGGAGGATGTATGAGACAGATCTTGCATCTAGGTCTGTTACAGTAGTATGAGCCATGAGGTAAGGGGTTGGGGGCAGGTCTTGTGTAGGGATGGACGTGTATATTGTTTATGTTTGGTGGACGGAGGAATATCACTGTGGGAGGGGTTGGATGGATAGTAGGCAGGACATTTCTCATTTCAGGGCACAATGAGAGATGGTCAAAACCCTGGCGGAGAATGTAATTCAGTTGCTCCAGTCTTGGGTGTTACTGAGTTACGAGGGGAATGCTTCTCTGTTGCCAGATGGTGAGACTTTGGGAGGTGGTAGTAGACTGAAAGATAAGGCACGATAGATTCACTTTTGTACAAGGCTGGGAAGCTACTTACGTTCTGTGAAGACTTCAGTGAGACCCTTGGTATATTTCGAGAGGGATCGCTCGTCACTGCAGATACAATGACAATGGGTGGCTAGTATATTTGGAAGTGACTTCTTGGTATGTAACGGGTGGCAGCTATTGAAATAGAGGTATTGCTGGTGGTTAGTAGGTTTGATATGGACAGAGATACTGATGTAGCCATCTTTGAGGTGGAGATCAACATCTCGGAAGGTGTCTCGTTGGGACAGGTGGAACCAGATGAAGCACATTGGGGAGAAGTTGTCGATGTTCTGGAGGAATGTGGATAGGGTGTCCACATCATCAATCCAGATCGCAAATATGTCATCAGTGAATCTGAACCAGGTGAGGTGATTAGGATTCTTAGTGTTTTGGAAGGATTCCTGTAGATAGTCCATGAGTAGGTTGGCATAGGATGGTGTCGTGTGGGTGCCCATAGCATACCCTGTATTTGTTTGTAGTTAATGTGTTCAAAGGAGAAGTAATTGTGGGTGAGGATATAGTAGGTCATGGTGACTAGGAAGGAGGTTGTTGGTTTGTAACCTGTCAGGTACTGGGAAAGGTAATGTTCAATAGTGGTAAGGCCTTGTGCATTGGGATGTTAGCGTAAATGGAGGTGGCATCAGTAGGGTTGAGCAGGGCCCCATGTGGTAAAGGGACTGGAACTGAGGAGAGTCGGTTGAGAAAATGGTTGGTATCTTTTAAAGAGGAGGGTTGTTCTGGGTAATAGCTTGAAGGTGTTGGTCAGTGGGAGCATAGATTCTCCCAGTGGCGATACAGTAACCAGCCATATTGGGGAAACCTGGGTGGTTGGGATTATGGACTTTAGGAAGCATGTAGAAGGTAGGAGTGAGCAGAGAGGTGTACTCTGTGGAGAGATTCTGGGATGGGCCTAAGAATTTGAGGAGTGACTGGAGATCCTGCTGGATATTTGGAATGGGGACATTGTGGCAAGCTTTGTAGGCAGATGTATCTGACAGCTGGCAGAGTCCTTCCACCAGGTAATCCTTGCAGTTCAAAACAACAGTGGTGCAGCCTTTGTCCATATGTAGGATTATAATGTCAGGATCAGTTTTTAGATGGTGGACTGTGGTTCTTTCTGCGGACATAAGGTTGGTTTGCATGTTGAGGGATTTGGGGAATGATAGTGCCCTCCAGGAGCTAGAGCAACTGGCACAACATCACCTAAAAAAACTTTCACCCTGCTCACTTCATACTCCCACTTTGGAGTACCACTGTCCACCATCTCTACAACAACCTCCAAACCTCCCCAAAATCCCCTCATAGCTCACAAACCCTGTCTCACAGACCTACTACATTTACCTCACCTTCCAAGACTCCCTCCCATCGCCACACTGAACCCAGAACCCAAACAGACCCAAAGCACAGTCATGAACCTTTCCACCAGAAACCTTAGCCCCACAGAAATATCAGTCCTTTCCTAAGGCCTCACCTTTTACCCCACTCTCAAATTCAGTCATGCAGGACTTGTTAAAGACCTTCTCCCGGTCCCTAGAGTGGAAACACTTTTTCACCACCAACCCTACCAATCAGACTCAACCAAAGACCAATGTTGAACTTTGCCTGACCTAATCCACTCCTCCATCCAACCCTGATCCACCCCCACTACCTCCAATTCGCCCCTGCTTAACTTTCCAGAATTCCTTAACTTCGAACCTCACCTCACCATCATTCCCCAAATCCCTCAATGTGCAAACCAACCTTACATCCACAGAAAGAACTACAGTCCACCATCTAAAAACTGATCCCGACCTTATAATCCACCATATAAAAACTGATCCCGACCTTATAATCCTACCTATGGACAAAGGCTCCACCACTGTTGTTTTGAAATGCAATGATTACCTGGCAGAAGGACTGCACCAGCTGTCAGATACATCCACCTAAAACCTTGCCACAATGACTCCATTCCAAATATCCAGCAAGATCTCCAGTTGCTCCTCAAATCCTTAGCCCCCATCGCCGAACCCCTTCCCAGAGTCCACCTCTCTGCTCACTCCTACAACGCCTCACACTCCTACCGTCTACATACCTCCTAAAGTCCATAAAACCGACCACCAAGCATGCCCCGTTGCCACCGGTTACTGTGCCCCCACTGAGAGAATCTCTGCTCTCGCAGGCCAACACCTTCAATGTGTTACCCACATCCCACCGTCCTCTTATAACCATTTCCACCACCGACCCTCCAGAGTTCCTGTCCCTTTACCACAAGGTGCCATGCTCATCATTATTGATGCCAACTTCCTTTGCACTAACATCCCTAACACCCAGGGCCTTACTGCCTGACGGATTCCAAACCAACAACCTCCTTCCTAGTCACCATGACCAACTATATCCTTGCCCACAATTATTTCTCCTTTGAAGGCATTACCTACAAACAAATGCAGGTATGGCTATGGGCACCCACGTGGCACCGTCCGATGCCAATCTATGCATGCGTCATCCTGAGGAATCCTTCCAAAACACCAAGAATCCTAATCCCCTCACCTGGTTCAGATTCACTGATGACATGTTTGCAATCTGGATTGAGGATGTGGACACCCTATCCACAGTCCTCCAGAACCTCGACAACTTCTCCCCAATGTGCTTCATCTGTTTCTACCCATCCCAAGGAGACACCTTCCTAGATGTTGATCTCCACCTCAAAGATGGCTACATCAGTATCTCTGTCCATATCAAACCTACTAACCACCAGCAATACCTCTATTTCGATAGCTGCCATCCGTTCCATACCAAGAAGTCTCTTCCAAACAGCCTAACCACCTGTGGTTGTTGACTCTGCAGTAACGAGCTTCCCTCTCAAAATATACTGAGGGTCCCAACCTTGTACAAAAACAAATCTTCCGTGCCTTATCTTTCAGTCTCCAACCACCTCCCAAAGTCTCACCGTCTGGCCACAGAGAAGCATTCCCCTCGTAACTCAGTACCATCGGGGACTGGAGCAACTGAATTACATTCTCCGCCGGGGTTTCAATTACCTCTTGTCGTGCCATGAAATGAGAAATGTCCTGCCCACTATCCTTCCCACCCCACCTACCGTGGCATTCCACCGTCCACTGAACCCACACAATATGCTCGTCCATTCTTACACAACCCCTGCTCCCAATCCCTTACCTCATGGCTCATACCCCTGTAATAGACCTAGATGCAAGACCTGTCCCATACATCCTCCTACCACCACCTACTCCAGTCCGGTCACTAACATCACCTATCCCATCAAATGCAGAGCTACCTGTGAAACCAGTCATGCGGTTTACAAGCTGTAACCACTGTACTGCATTCTGTGTGTGCGAGACAACCAACAAGCTGTCTGTCCACATGAATGTCACTGAAGAACTGTGGCCAAGAAACAAGTGGACCATCTTGTTGCTAAGGATGCTGCCCAATATGACTTACTTCATTTCAATGATTGCTTCACAGCCTGTGCCATGTTGATCCTTTCCACCAACACCAGCTTTTGTGAAATGTACAGGAGGGAACTCCCCTGCAATATTCCCATAACCCTCCTGGACTCAACCTTTCTTTCGTTAAGTCATTGTCCTCACCCATCCTGCCCCTTGCCTGTTCCCATTCCAGCACTATATAGCCCTCATTCCACCAACGCACCCAGTCTTTTTACTTCCCTCCTTTTCTGCTACAACCCTCACCCCCACCCCCACCCCCCGAATCTTTGCCCTGCCCTCCTCCTAACCTCCCGACTGCATCTAGCTGCCCTCCTCTCTCTCCACCTCGCCCTGCACATTCCACAGCAGCACTTTGCTCTCCCCCACCCCTATCCTACTACCCTCCCGGTCTCCGCCCAGCCTCCACATTACCCCTACCCAGTTTTCACTCTCATCATGCACTGCTGCTGCTGGCAGTGCGGCTTCAGCTGCCAGAGACTGCAGTCATGTGTGTGAGTTGCATTTGTGTGTGTGTGTGTGTGTGTGTGTGTGTGTGTGTGAGAGAGAGAGAGAGAGAGAGAGAGAGAGAGAGAGAGTGTGCGTACCAGTATTGTCTATTTTCAACAAAGGCCCCATTGGCCGAAAGCATATTAGTGACAGTCTTTTTGTCGTGCCTATCTGTGACGTGAGACTCAACGTCTCTGCCGAATGGTGAGTAGCAACATTCGTTTTCACAATTCTGTTATTTCAAATCTAGAGTGGATGAGAACCTTGAAAAGGATGTATGAACAGATTGGCCTGTACTTACCTCCAAGAGGTTAAATTCCAAACACTGCCAAGAGAGACATTAGAAAAAAACAGTATGTAGGCTTTGAAACTGTTAGTTTCTTCCTCTGTTAGGGAAGAGTATGTTGGGAAAGGATGGAAAGGAGAGGCACAGAGCTGCGTCCCTCTCAACCTGGAGTGTGAATGATTTGCCCTTCCATTCCATACTTTACCCAACATATTCCTTGTATACCCTTTAGGAAGAATCTAAGTTCCAGAAGATAGGTATACGTTTTTCTCTCTTTTTCTCTCCCCCCCTCCTCCCCCCATCACACACACACACACACACACACACACACACACACACACACACACACACCACGACCACCACCATCACCTACCACCACCACCTACTCTTAATTATAGTTTTCTAGGCAGTGCTTGGAATTTTCATCTTCTGAAGATAAATAGTGGCCATTCATTCAGTCTCCTTGTAATTTTACAGTTTTCTCGAGTGAATTTTCCTTATGGTTAAATATTTAAGTTGAGTCAGCCCTCACTTGTTGCCTAGTCTATGACTGCATCATGCTGAAAACTGAAGCATCTGTTCCACTGACTTATCAGAAATTCATTGTCATCAAAGACAGTCTATTGTGACATGTGAGCATGTAAGAAGAGATGTAATCTGCTCAGAGTGAAAGAATAGAAGACAGAATGTATCAAAGTTTTAATACATACCCATAAAAGGGCAGAATTACCTTTAAAAAATTGAAGCTGTAGAAGATTTAATGTTAGGTGATAAATATATGCATAGAGTCACTTAGAGAATAAGAAATGACCTATTGGGAGAATTCCACATGTGAGAGCAGATTACTAAATCGTCACCCACTAGGATAATTACATAACTGCAAAAAAATAGAACTTATCAGGAGGGCAGGAAAATGGGAAACAGAGGTAAGGAAGATTTCTATTTCAAGAACAACAACATATTTATACCAGTTTATAGGGTAAAAGGCAGGCTGAAAAATCCATGATCTGACCAACATTCGATCCCACAATCTTCAGTTTCCAGACATGCTCTTTATTGCTAGACTACCATTGCTGACATTAGAGTCTGGTCAGGCTTTGCTACTCTCTGGACTTGTGGTGTCTGATTACTACTTTTCCCACCAGCTAGTAGTTTCCATCATTGCCCCGAGGTGGTGTTCCAAATGCCAGTTAAATATGAAGCAGACGACAATACATACAGGGTGTTACAAAAAGGTATGGCCAAACTTTCAGGAAACATTCCTCACACACAAAGAAAGAAAATATGTTATGTGGACATGTGTCCGGAAACGCTTACTTTCCATGTTAGAGCTCATTTTATTACTTCTCTTCAAATCACATTAATCATGGAATGGAAACACACAGCAACAGAACGTACCAGTGTGACTTCAGACACTTTGTTACAGGAAATGCTCAAAATGTCCTCCATTGGTGAGGATACATGCATCCACCCTCTGTCGCATGGAATCCCTGATGCGCTGATGCAGCCCTGGAGAATGGCATATTGTATCACAGCCGTCCACAATACGAGCACGAAGAGTCTCTACATTTAATACCAGGCTTGCGTAGATAAGAGCTTTCA
The DNA here is from genome assembly GCF_023864275.1 of Schistocerca cancellata. Lineage (NCBI taxonomy): Eukaryota > Metazoa > Arthropoda > Insecta > Orthoptera > Acrididae > Schistocerca > Schistocerca cancellata. The sequence continues at coordinate 963,579,634 of NC_064627.1, forward strand.
AATGCCCCCATAAATGAAAGTCAAGAGGGTTGAGGTCAGGAGAGCATGGAGGCCATGGAATTGGTCCGCCTCGACCAATCCATCGGTCACCGAATCTGTTGTTGAGAAACGTACGAACACTTTGACTGAAATGTGCAGGAGCTCCATCTTGCATGAACCACATGTTGTGTCGTACTCTACCTGCTCTAGCAGCACAGGTAGAGTATCCCGTATTAAAGCATGATAATGTGCTCCATTGAGTGTAGGTGGAAGAACATGGGGCCCAATCAAGACATCACCAACAATGCCTGCCCAAACGTTCCCAGAAAATCTGTGTTGATGACGTGATTGCACAATTGCGTGCGGATTCTCGTCAGCCCACACATGTTGATTGTGAAAATTTACAATTTGATCACGTTGGAATGAAGCCTCATCCGTAAAGAGAACATTTGCACTGAAATGAGGATTGACACATTGTTGGATGAACCATTTGCAGAAGTGTACCCTTGGAGGCCAATCAGCTGCTAATAGTGCCTGCACACGCTGTACATGGTACGGAAACAACTGGTTCTCCCGTAGCACTCTCCATACTGTGACATGGTCAACATTACCTTGTACAGCAGCAACTTCTCTGACGCTGACATTAGGGTTATCGTCAACTGCACGAATCATTGCCTCGTCCATTGCAGGTGTCCTCGTCGTTCTAGGTCATCCCCAGCCGCAAATCATAGGCTGGAATGTTGCGTGCTCCCTAAGACACCGATCAATTGCTTCGAACGTCTTCCTGTTGGGACACCTTCGTTCTGGAAATCTGTCTCGATACAAACGTACCGCACCACGGCTATTGCCCCGTGCTAATCCATACATCAAATGGGCATCTGCCAGCTCCGCATTTGTAAACATTGCACTGACTGCAAAACCACGTTCATGATGAACACTAACCTTTTGATGCTACGTACTGATGTGCTTGAAGCTAGTACTGTAGAGCAATGAGTCCCATGTCAACACTAGCACCGAAGTCAACATTACCTTCCTTCAATTGGGCCAACTGGTGGTGAATCGAGGAAGTACAGTACATACTGACGAAACTAAAATGAGCTCTAACATGGAAATTAAGCGTTTCCGGACACATGTCCACATAACATCTTTTCTTTATTTGTGTGTGAGGAATGTTTCCTGAAAGTTTGGCCGTACCTTTTTGTAACACCCTGTATATTACACACTCGATCATTACTTACGTTTATGCATATAATTTATTAATGCTTTCTCATAAATCAGTATACAGTAGTTCCTGAGATTAGCCCAAACATTAGACAGAAACTACAATGGGGGACTTTAATTTAGAATACGATTAGATATACATGCAGAGGATCAAGTATGTAAAAAGACAAGGGCTAGTAGAAATCCTTGGGTAACAGAAGAAATATTGAATTTAATTGATGAAAGGAGAAAATATAAAAATGCAGTAAATGAAGCAGGCAAAAAGGAATACAAACATCTCAAAAATGAGATCGACAGGAAGTGCAAAATGGCTAAGCAGAGATGGCTAGCGGACAAATGTAAGGATGTAGAGGCGTGTAGGGGTAAGATAGATACTGCCTACAGGAAAATTAAAGAGACCATTGGAGAAAGGAGAACCACTTATATGAATATCAAAAGCTCAGATGGAAACCCAGTTCTAAGCAAAGAAGGGAAAGCAGAAAGGTGGAAGGAGTATATAGAGGGTCTATACAAGGGCGATGTTCTTGAGGACAATATTATGGAAATGGAAGAGGATATAGATGAAATGGGAGATACGATACTGCGTGAAGAGTTTGACAGAGCACTGAAAGACCTGAATCAAAATAAGGCCCCGTAAGTAGACAACATTCCATTAGAACTACTGACGGCCTTGGGAGAGCCAGTCCTGACAAAACTCTACCATCTGGTCAGCAAGATGTATGAGACAGGCGAAATACCGTCAGACTTCAAGAAAAATATAATAATTCCAATCCCAAAGTTAGCAGGTACTGACAGATGTGAAAATTACCGAACTATCAGTTTAATAAGTCACAGCTGCAAAATGCTAATGCATATTCTTTACAGACGAATGGAAAAACTGGTAGAAGCCGACCTCGGGGAAGATCAGTTTGGATTCCGTAGAAATGTTGGAACACGTGAGGCAATACTGACCTTACGACTTATCTTAGAAGAAAGATTAAGGAAGGCAAACCTATGTTTCTAGCATTTGTAGACTTAGAGTAAGCTTTTGACAATGTTGACGGGAATACTCTCTTTCAAATTCTAAAGGTGGCAGGGGTAAAATTCAGGGAACAAAAGGCCATTTACAATTTGTACAGAAACCAGATGGCAGTTATAAGAGTCGAGGGACATGAAAAGGAAGCAGTGGTTGGGAAGGGAGTGAGACAGTGTTGTAGCCTGTCCCCAATGTTATTCAATCTGTATATTAAGTAAGCAGTAAAGGAAACAAAAGAAAAGTTCGGAGTAGGTATTAAAATCCATGGAGAAGAAATAAAAACTTTGATGTTTGCCGATGACATTGTAATTCTGCCAGAGACAGCAAAGGACTTGGAAGAGCAGCTGAATGGAATGGACAGTGTCTTGAAGGGAGGATATAAGATGAACATCAACAAAAGCAAAATGAGGATAATGGAATGTAGTTGAATTAAGTCGGGCGATGCTGAGGGAATTAGATTAGGAAATGAGACACTTAAAGTAGTAAAGGAGTTTTGCTATTTGGGGAGCAAAATAACTGATGGTGGTCAAAGTAGAGAGGATATAAAATGTAGACTGGCAATGGCAAGGAAAGCGTTTCTGAAGAAGAGAAATTTGTTAACATCGAGTATAGATGTAAGTGTGAGGAAGTCGTTTCTGAAAGTATTTGTATGGAGTGTAGCCATGTATGGAAGTGAGACATGGACGATAAATAGTTTGGACAAGAAGAGAATAGAAGCTTTCGAAATGTGGTGCTACAGAAGAATGCTGAAGATTAGATGGGTAGATCACATAACTAATGAGGAGGTATTGAATAGAATTGGGGAGAAGAGGAGTTTGTGGCACAACTTGACTAGAAGAAGGGATCGGTTGGTAGGACATGTTCTGAGGCATCAAGGGATCACAAATTTAGCATTGGAGGGCAGCGTGGAAGGTAAATATTGTAGAGGGAGACCAAGAGATGAATACACTAAGCAGATTCACAAGGATGTAGGTTGCAGTAGGTACTGGGAGATGAAGAAGCTTGCACAGGATAGAGTAGCATGGAGAGCTGCATCAAACCAGTCTCAGAACTGAGACCATAACAACAACAATACATGGAACTGATAATCATTGGCTTATTAAACTGATAGTTGACACCTGTCATCATCCGCATTCTTTGGAATTGAAATTATTATGTTCATCTTGAAGTGCGAGGGTATTTTGCCTGTCTCATACATCTTGCACACCAGATAGAAGAGTCTCATCAAAGCTGGCTCTCCCAAGGCTATCAGTAGTTCTGACAGAATGTTGTCTTTTCCTGAGGCCTCATTTCAACTCGGGTCTTTCAGTGCTCTCCCACTTCATCTTCAAGTACGTCCTCTTCCCTTTCTATAATATTGCGTTCTAGTACACTTCCCTTGCATATACCCTCCGTATACTCATTCCACCTTTCAGCTTTCCCTTCTTTGATTGGGATTGGTTTCCCATCTGAGCCCTTGATATACAGTTGCTTTTCTTTTCTCCAAAGCCCTCTTTAATTTTCCTGTAGGTAGCTATCTTTTCCCCTAGTGATATATGCTTTTAAATACTTACATTTGTCCTGTAGCCATTCCTGCTTAAACATTTTGCACATCCTATCAGTCTCATTTTTTTAGATGTTTGTATTCCTTTGTGCCTATTTCATTTACTACATTTTTATATTTTCTCCTTTTATCAGTTAAATTAATATCTGCTGTGCTCTACTAGGCCTTGTCTTTTCACCTATTTGATTCTCCACTGTCTTCGGTATTTCATCTATCAAAGCTATCCATTTGTCTTATCTCTCAAAGCTATCCATTCGTCTTCTACTGTCTTCCTTTCCCCAGTTCCTGTCAATTGTTGTCTAATGCTCTCTCTGAAACTCTCAGCTACCCCTGGTTTTTTCAACTTGTGCAGATACCACCTCCTTAATTGTCTACCTTTTTGCAAGTGAGGTATAGACTAATTTGAATAAAACATTCTATACGACATGCATCCCATTTTTATAGGTTACGGAGATACAACTGTTAAGAGTGTAATCCCAACAAATACTCACAGAATGTGTTAAACAAAAGCAAGTGAGTAAGTTCAGAACGGGTTTTAATAAATTCCACCCCCAACTTCAGAGCATTTTCAGATTCTCTTGACAGCTTCTGGTGTATCTATCCTGAGGTCATCTTGGCATTCTTTTATGAGGGCAGCACCATTCATAATACAAATGATGAGTTAGTCTCTTGTGTTTACTTTTTTCTTGCTAGACTTCCTTTCAGCCATCCCCACAGGCAAAAATCTTGAGGGGTAAGGCATGGGGTGCTTAACAGCCAAGAAATGTGACTGTTTGTGACAATCCAGCTTCCAGGGAATTTTAGATTTAAATGATGTTTTACCTGCACCTAGAATGTGCAGGGTCCCCATCATGCTGGAAGAACGTACCCTTCCTTGTAGTCAAAGGAACCTCTTCCAATAGTAGTAGGAGGTTGTTTGCAACAAAGTCTAAAGAAAAGGACCCTGTAAGATGATGCAGTAACACAGTATGTCTTAACATGTGATTATCATGCACATCATACATTTACAGAGAAGCTTTTTTGAAAATGTCTCTCCGAAAAAGCATTTGGAATTTTGTAGAACTACCAGCATGAGCTACTTTGGTTTCTGATACTATCAGATATTAAAAAGGGCTTTATAAGTAAATGGTATTGATAGGATTACTTGGCAGTCTGCTATTTGTAATTGAGTTGAAATTGTCTGCCTTCATCTCCTTCTCAAAAGTATTGAATCTGCTGTAAATCATAAGGATATAAGCCATGCGTGTGTAAAGTCTGCCATATTGTTGTATGCTCAGAAATTCTGCATACATTGCTGAAGGAGTACTTTCTACCACCCGAATAATGTCTTCTACTTTATCTAGACACTGTTCATTTGCATGTTCAGATGAAATATGACTGCTGAGCAGTCTCACAGGTAGACACTCGTGAATCTGCAACTCTGCAGTTAGCAAATCATCTTCCATATTCTCTACAAGCAGCAGTGTTTCTGTTACAAAACCTGTACACAAAAACAATATCAACATTGTCGGCACTTGTAATTTTGTGTTTTTTTTTTTTTTTTGTTTTTTTTTTTAATTAGTCTATACTATCACCACCTTAAACATTTACTATTCTTCCTGAAACAACCTGTACGTGCACTTAAATTGGTACTTCATATTGGGTGCCGGGAACAAATGGAAAGGATTTTACCTAGTCCTCAGTTCCCAGGATTCTCCGCAGCAATACCAAGCTGCAGTGCACATATGATGCATAGTGAGAAACTTATTATCAAAAGAGAGGTCAGGCACAAGGAGACTGCATGTGGTCACCATAACTGATCTCAGCTGTTGTACAGAACAATTTTCCTGTCATTAAACTGGGGTAAATGAAAATGACTGCTTATTGATAGGACTATGTAAACGACCTTCAGTTTACTGATGACATTGCATGTTTTGCTTCTAGTGCAGTAAACTTCAATACAAATGGAAGAATGTGTCATACAACAAGTCTGAAAGTAGACTGGAAAATCAATTATAATAAGACTAAAATAATATATAACTAACATATATTACAATACCAGAGATGGAAAGTTGCTACTCACCATATAGCCGAGATGCTGAGTCGCGATAGGCACAACAAAAAGATTCACACAATTAAAGCTTTCGGCCATTAAGGCCTTTGTCAGCAGTAGACACACATACACACACCCATACACACACACACTCACATAAACGCAACTTGCACACATGTCTGCAGTCTCAGAGAGCTGAAACCACACTGCGAACAGCAGCACCAGCGCATGATGGGAGTGGCGATTGGGTGGGGGTAAGGGGGAGGCTGGGGCGGGGAGGGGGAGGGATGGTATGGTGGGAGTGGCGGACAGTGAAGTGTTGCAGTTTAGACGGAGGGCAGCAGAGAAAGTGCGGAGGCGGGAGGGGGTAAGTAGCAGAAAGGAGAGAAATACAAAGAAATTAAAAGACTCGGTGTGGCAGTGAAATGACGGCTGTGTGCAGATGGGAACTTTCCCTGCGATACATCCTACGTTCCCATAACCCTTCTGGCCTCAACCTTCGTTAGTCACTGTCCTCACCCATCAAGCTCCCTCCCTGTTACCATTCCAGCACTACACAGCCGTCCTTTCACCGCCACACCCAGTCTTTTAATTTCTTTTTATTTTTCTCCTTTCCGCTCTCTGGAAAAATACCTAAAATAATGTATGATAATTGGGTTTGTATGTTGTCTACACTACTGGCCATTAAAATTGCTACACCACGAAGAAATGCAGATGTTAAATGGGTATTCATTGGACAAATATATTTACTAGAACTGACGTGATTACATTTTCACGCAATTTGGGTGCATAGATCCTGAGAAATCAGTACCCAGAACAACCACCTCTGGCCATAATAACGGCCTTGATACACCTGGGCATTGAGTCAAACAGAGCTTGGATGGCATGTACAGGTACAGCTGCCCATGCAGCTTCAACACGATGCCACAGTTCATCAAGAGTAGTGACTGGCGTAGTGTGACGAGCCAGTTGCTCGGCCACCGTTTTCAATTGATGAGAGATCTGGAGAATGTGCTGGCCAGGGAAGCTGTCGAACATTTTCTGTATCCGGAAAGGCCCTTACAGGACCTGCAACATGCGGTCATGCATTATCCTACTGAAATGTAGGGTTTCGCAGGGATCAAATGAAGGGTCGAGCCACGGGTCATTACACATCTGAAATATAACGTCCACTGTTCAAAGTGCCGTCAATGCGAACAAAAGGTGACCGAGACGTGTAACCAATGGCACTCCATACCATCACGCCGGGTGATACACCAGTATGGCGATGACGAATACACGCTTCCAATGTGCGTTCACCGCGATGTCACCAAACACGGATGCGACCTTTATGATGCTGTAAACAGAACCTGGATTCATCCGAAAAAATTACGTTTTGCCATTCGTGCACCCAGGTTCATCATTGAGTACACCATCGCAGGCACTCCTGTCTGTGATGCAGCGTCAAGGGTAACCGCAGCCATGGTCTCCGAGCTGATAGTCCATGCTGCTGCAAACGGCGTTCCGTGTTACCCTCCTTAACCCACCGATTCCATATTCTGCTAACAGTCATTGGATCTCGACCAACGCGAGCAGCAATGTCACGATACGATAAACCGCAGTTGCTATAGGCTACAATCCGACGTTTATCAAAGTCGGAAACGTGATGGTACTCATTTCTCCTCCTTACAAGAGGCATCACAACAACGTTTCACCAGGCAACGCCGGTCAACTGCTGTTTGTGTATAAGAAATCGGTTGGAAACTTTCCTCATGTCAACACGTTGTAGGTGTCGCCACCAGTGCCAATCTTGTGTGAATGCTCTGAAAAGCTAATCATTTGCATATCACAGCATCTTCTTCCCGTTGGTTAAATTTTGCGTCTGTAGCATGTCATCTTCGTGGTGTAGCAATTTTAATGGCCAGTAGTGTATATGCACCTCCAGAACAGACTAGAATCCCATCTATGCCTGCAGACTTCTTTTTTAATTTTTGTATTACATTTGTAGCTTGAAACACTCTTGTGAGAAACAACAATATTGTGCTTGCTGTGTAATTCATTGTGGGTGTTACCTGTGTTTTAGAAAGATTTCTCTACACCTCCGGAACCCCAAAAGAATAGTTATTTACCAAATTCACCAATTCCTGTGGATTTTCTTTTAGATCAGAAGTATGTTAGATTCCATGTTTAGACAGAGATTTACAGAATGTATTGGAAGTAGCTTGCCCTTGCATGGCAGAGTTCTACAGGCAAAATTTTAACAATTGTAGCAGTGAACAGGATTGAGGATGTTGAGTCATTCTCTCAGATGGAGTTATCATACCTTGCTAAATTGTGACAGCATCAGGAAACTGAATACAACTACATGTGAAGCAGCTCTAAGCAGCTAGCATTCACACATTCAGCTATGATTCTCTAGTTTGTAAGTCATTCTTTGAGATTGCTGTTATCAACCTCAACCACCAGTAAGTCTCATTAACTAAGCCCTTACTAAAATTGAACATTGTATACATAACAAATTTTATGTTATGTTCCCCATGTCAGTTTGCATTGAGGAAGTGTGTGGCCCAATTAGTTGCCACTATTTCATTGAGGAGGCGTTCCACAGTTTTTTTGAGAAATTTAAAAATCTCTGGTATTTGTTCAAGCCCTTCTATAGATATAAAACGGATATATCTTTAACACTACTCTCCCTCTCCCTCTTCCTCTCTCTCTCTCTCTCTCTCTCTCTCTCTCTCGCACACACACACACACACACACACACACACACACACACACATTGCTATTAGAAATGTGTTGTACAAGGGACATTTCATGAATATTGCACACTAAATTTTGTTTTACTTACATTCCCCCATATCTCTTCACCGTCCTTCAGTATGATCTCCCTGCTTCTTCATGACTCAATCCCAACGTCCCAAAAGCTCTATTATTCCATCAGGGCACCACTTCTGTTTATCTGTCTAATGGCTTGGGTAACAGTGGTAGAAAGTTCTTCCAGTGAAAGATAATGACATCCACACATAGGCTTTTTCAACTTCAGGAACAAGTCGAAGTCCTTTGGACTCACGTCTGGGCTGTAAGGAGGATGCAACAACACTCCCCATCCAGGTTTGTGCAGTTTTTGGGCTACAACATTTCTGATATGCAGGCAAACATCGTTGTGGATAAAGAGTGGCCCAGCCTCTAGCAGCAGAGGTGGGGTTTCTCGCATTCTCGGCACAGATTTTATATGAAGTTATGATAATACACTACTGTGACACTTTTTTCACATGGAACTCTGTCATAATGATTCTTTGGTGATTATAAGCAAAAACCATTATTCTGCTTGAGCTTTGATTGAGTGCATTGAAATTTTTTTGGATGTGTCCACTCATTGGACTGTGATTTCAACTCCAGTTCAGAGTCTCTAATCCACGATTCATCAGTAGTGACAATTCGACAGAAGAATCCTTGACTCTCACAGTTAAATCATTGTTTGAGCAAGGTTAATGCCAAGGTGATTCTGCTTCTCTTCATCAGTCAAACAGTTTGGGAGCTATATTGCAAAAAATTTTCTCTGTTTCAAATCATTTGTCAGAATAAGGAATCCTAATGTTGGGATATTCCCATAGCTTCACAGAGTTCCTCACAAGTCGTACTGTGATCTTCTTCAAGAGCATCTGCCACAAGTTTTGATGAACAATCTCTGGTCTTCAACAGTCAAAGTACCCAGTACCCCTGCAGTGCCCATATCTCCCTCTCATCAATTTTCTGTTGAGGTACACAGCAAAAAAACAAAAGTGTGTGCTTCTTCCTAAAGCTCCCAACTACATCTGATGTGATTTTCATTGTTGTTGCATCAAATAATCCACAGTTATACCGACCTGTGCATTATTCCCGAAATTTCCATGGTATAACAAGGTTTATGCTATTACTCTAATTATTTTCAGACAGTGTAGTCTCATAAGGATACTACTTATTTTATGAGTGGCATTTTTCCTCATCTCTGTGTTCAGACTGCCCAGAATTCAATTATTAATGCAGTGAACCTCACTTTGGCCCCACACAGGGAACAATTGATCAAACCAGACATAGTCACACAAGTTTGAGCAAGCATACCATAGCTAAGGTTCAGCAAGTACCCCAGATGTTGTTCAGCTCACAAGCCACCTACCTCTTTGTTGAATATCTCATCATGACATTGTGGAGGTCTTCTTGGAGTCTTCGCTGCTTGTAATGTATGATGTTCCACCATCATACCTGTTAGTGGCTGCTTTAGAATTCACAGAGCTACAATACAAAGCACAAGATGTTCTGTGAATTTTTTTGATAGCAGTTCAAAGTTCTGTAGACGAAAATAGGTTTAAGCATTAACACCTGCTTGTTGCAAAATGCACAGGTTTCTGCTTTAATATATTAACAGTTTATTACTTAATTAGGAAATAAACATAAATATTTTAATGGTTTTACAAAGGTTATATATTTACAGAACGTTTTGGCTCTGTAAAACCAGAAATTTCTCCATTTCAGAATTGTTTGTAAAACACTTCATAAACAGTAATCCAATTGGCAGGAAGCTATCTTGCTTTTTGGTACAGGCTCTTACAGTTAGTCCATTCTGTTTAATTCCTGTATACTATGCCTCGTAGCATACACTAAAGAGATCATTTGCATGAAACTTCAGATATATCATGTTTGTGTATGACACTTCGACTGAACTGAAGTGTTATTAATTGTGTGTGGTAGTCAAAAAAGTGGATGCTCTTTATCTGAATGACTTGATACAGAGATGCAAGGCAGAAGAATTCTTATTAGAGATATTGGAGTTTGCAATGATGCTCTATATTGGAGTAAATGTTGTCAACTTTTTGATTACATGAATGTTCTGGTGCTGTATTAAAACAATTTTCCTTATATGATTATTTTGATGAACAAAGCAACAAAAAGCATGAAGAAATTTAGAGTTCGTGTGTTGAGAAGCACAGCAATCACCTCAAAAAATATATTCTTTCATTTCTGGGTAAATAACTTCAGCACTTTATCTATAGAACTAACAGTGACATTTCCAGACTTGCAACAGAACAGCTAATGTCAAAACAGCACAGTATCCCACTTTTATCTTTTGAAACATGTGCAGTTTCGTTTTATAAAAGCAGTATTTAACATTTGTGTGAGGTAAGGCTATATGTTTTGGTGGTTATAGGATACCATGTCACTTGTTTGATCTTAGTGCAAAGAGTCCAAATTGTATTTCCTGACGAACATTGCATTGACAGTTTTACAAGTTCATAACCCATTAGTATTATTTTTTCTTTACATATCTCTTACATACAAGTTATGTGGAAAGCAGAACTTAAATACTCTTTTTGTGTATTGAGACTCTGTCTGTGGATATGATTCAGTGTGTTTTCCCACAAAATCCTAACAATTTTTGGAAATAGTGTCTGAAGTCTTCCTATGTCTCTCATCAGACTTTGTTATGCCAAAAGTCTAATCTTTGTTCAGATATTGTATTTATTTTTTTGACTAACTACCAATGTGCCTAAAAAACTGCGTAGTAGTACACTCTTACTTTGTTGGCCTTCATGTATGAAAGAAAATAAGTTAATGTGTTTCTCTCTCAAGAATCTATCATCAGCGTCTTCTTGAGAAGGATTACAAATAGAAATTTAAGGGATTTAATAATCTTTTTCATTTTGTAGGAATCAATAAAAAGTCATCATAATGCAGTTTATCAACTTTAGACATAAAAATTTTTCATTATTAGACAATGGAAAATCCAGGACAGAATGTGACAATATTATGAAAAGGAAAGTTGCCACTCACCATATAGTGGAGATGCTTAGCTGTAGATAGGCACAACAAAAAGACTTTCACACTTAAAGCTTTTGGCCAATGGCCTTAGTCAACAATAGACACATGTACACGCGTGCGTGTGCACACACACACACACACACACACACACACACACACACACACACACACACACGACTGCAGTCTCAGGCAACTGAAACCACACTGCGAGCAGCGCACAATCGAGGGAAACACAGTCACATGTGAGCAAGCGGTCTAATGTGACGATATCACTATGTTTTCGAAACAGTTGGATCAAGATTGAATGTGCCAGAGGTCGTACAGCACGATAGTGTCATCAAGGTCTTCAAGAGGCATTTGGGGAATCGGCGTTGCCGTACAGAACAGTGGCACATTGGATAAAAGCCTTCAACGAAGGTTGGCAAACTGTGGCAGACATGCATCGAGCAGGTCGTCCTAGCATCTCTGAAGAAGTAGTGCATGCTGTTGCCGCATTAGTGGACAGTGGTCAATGCCATAAGATTTGTGAGCTTGCCCACGAAACTGGATTAGCGCAAATGACTGTGCTTCACATCCTTGGCATGCGAAAAATTGCATCAAGATAGGTTCCGCATGACGATGGAAATGCAGAATTGGATACGTTAAGAGGCTATTAGACACACTTTGAGCGCTATGAGTGCAAAGGAGAGGCTGTCTTACGCCTTATCGTAACAGTGGATGAGACATGGGCGACATTATACAAGCAAAAACCGAAACATCAATCCAACGAATGGCGTCATTATGGGTCGCCACGAAAGTTGAAAGTGCGTCAGAGCCCCAGTATGGTGAAAGCTATGGTGATTCTCGCATACGACTGTGATGGTGTTATCCTAACGCATTACATTCCTCCATGGTAGTCCATCAATGCACAGTATTACTGTTTGTTTTTGGAGCATCACCTGCGACCAGCTTTGCAAAAGAAGGAGCGACACTTTCTGTGCAATCCACCGATCGTTTTGCATGACAATGCGTGGGCACATACAGCGCAAGTTGTGGCTGCTCTGTTCGATCGATGGGACTGGGAAGTACTGTACCATCCATCGTACTCCCTGACTTAAGTCCTTGTGACTTTGATTTGATTCTGAAGATGAAGCAACCACTTCGTGGCATTCGCTTCAGAACTATTCCAGAGATTCGACAGGCAGTAGACTGCTCCATTCACACCATCAACAGAACAGGCTCTGCTAACGGTATACTATGACCTCCACATTACTGGCAACGGGTTCTACACAATGCTGGCAACTACATTGAAGGACACTTAACAGGTGCAAACTTGTAACCCTTTTGTATCGGTTGTGAATAAATAGTTGCCTCTATTTAAGTTCCAACCCTCATAGATAGAACCCTCTGGTTCTCACATTGCAAATGACATAGGTCACTGACGAGCTGTCAGCTTTGGAATGTCTTCTTAACAACACCAGAACCTGTAAAGGACTGGCTGAGCTCTCTGATGTCCTTGCCATTTAATACAACCCAGGGGACACATGGAGTCTATGAAACTCTATGGATGTAAATGGTTGTATGTGCACGCCTTCCCCAATCTTTGAACTGACTTATCCAGCCAGTTATAAAGGGACATTCAATGTATTGTATTCTCTGTGAATGATAGACCAACCTTACATTTTTCGTGAATAAAAATCAGTTGCAAGAAGTGATAAGTGAGAGAAAAAGTTCTATTGTGGACTGATCCCTAACCTTTGAATTTGTAGTCTGACACTTACCCACCAGATATGCAGATTTTATGAAGGATAACATAAGAAAGTTATGCAAGACCATGGCTCAAGAGAAATTGGTTCTGAAGAGTAGATATTCAGTTCCTATTTTAAGCTTAATTGTCTATGTGCTACTTTGTTTCAAGTTGTTAAGAATATATAGCTTTTTGTTCCAAAACATTTTCTACTTTAGTACATCTACATGGATGTTCAACAAGCCACTGCATGGCACGCGGCAGAGGGTACCCTGTACCACTACTAGGCATTTCCTTTCGTGTTCCACTCGCAGTTAGAGCAACGGAAAAACGACTGTCTATGTGCCTCCGTCTGAGCCCTAATTTCTCGTATGTTATCTTTGTGGTCTATACACGCAATGTATGTTGGCAGCAGTAGAATCATTTGGCAGACAGCTTCAAATGCCTGTTCTCTAAATTTTCTCAGTAGTGTTCCTCGAAAAGAATGTCGACTTCCCTCCAGGGATTCCCATTTGAGTACCCGAAGCATTTACATAACATTTGTGTTGTTCAAATCTACTGGTGACAAATCTAGCAGCCCGCCTCTGTTTTGTCCAACATGGTACACATCTCAAACATTCAAGCAGTACTCAAGAATAGGTCATACCAGTATCCTACATGAGGTCTCCTGATGTCCTACATGCAGTCTCCTTTACAGATGAACAACACATTCCTAAAATTCTCGCAGTAACCCAAGTTGACCATTTGCCTTCCCTGTCACAGACCTCAAATGGTTGTTGCATTTCATATCACTTTCCAATGTTACACCGAGATATTTCAAAGATGTGACTGTGTCAAACAGCACACTACTAATACTGTATATGAACTTATGGGTTTGGCTTTCCTATTCATCCACATTAACTTACATTTTTCCACATTTAGAGCTAGCTGCCATTCATCACACCAACTAGAAATTTTGTCCAAGTCATGTTTTATCCTCATACAGTCACACAACTTCCACCTTACCATACACCACAGCATCACCCGCAAGCAACTGCAGATTGCTGCCCACCCTGCCCGCCAAATCATTTATGCACGTAGAGAACAACAATGGTACTATCACATTTCTCTGAACAATACCCTTGTCTCTGATGAACACTCGCTGTCAAGGGCAACATACTAGCTTTTATAACTTAAAAAGTCTTCAAGCCACGCACATATCTGTGAACCTGTTCTATATGCTCATACCTTGTTTATCAGCCTGCAGTGGGGCACTGTGTCAAATGCTTTTGTGGAAATCTAGAAATATAGAATCTGCCTGTTGCCCTTCATCCATAGTTAGCAGTGTATCTGCACCAATCTGAGTTTCACATGAGCAATACTTCTAAATCCATCCTGATTTTTGCTTCCATATCTCAAGAAAATTTATTATGTTCAGAGTGAGAATATGTTCAAGGATTCTCCTGCAAACCAAAGTTAGGGTTATTGTTCTGTAATTTTGCAGGTTTGTTCTTTTACCCTTTATATATACAAGTGTCACCTGGTTGGAGGCTATTTCATACATAAGAAAGAACCATACAGTCAGTTATGTGTTGTTACATCCACTATACCTAAAATTCTCTATTTGCTCTGCAAGAAAAAGAAGAAAATGCGGCAACAATGGCCAGAAAATTTAACTGCAATGAGGAAAATGATAGGAAAGTGGTCACATGATAAGCTGTGGTGTAAGTGAGAGTATGTGTTGGAGTATGTGTAGTATAAATTGTCATCCACAGTCACTTCTTGTTGCAATCACAGACATTACGTAATTCATTCCATAGACTCACAATGAGAATATGCTCAGGGGTATGAAAACTATCAGAAAAAAAGAAGACATGTTTTACACAAGAATTGAAGTACTTGGGTTTAGTATTAAATCCAATCCTAAATTAAGCAGTCCTCAAAGATGTGGCCGCACTATTTGTTTCATTTACAAACTAATACAATGTAAACATATGAAATTAATTCACTGCTACATTCCTGTTGGAGCATGAAAAGGTCAGAAGAGCAGCGAATTGTTCTGTAGCCTTAAAAAAAAAAATGGAGAATGTTGTTTGAGAAACACTGGTGAAAAAAAAAAAAATAAGATTGTTCCATAATGATCCTGGATTTAATGGGCACAGTTTGGCTGGTACTTTCAGGTGAATTATATTGATGAAAATGAAATGAATGCTATCAGTAGGAATCAAATTGATGACATATGGCACCAGTTCAGTAATGTTGAATATGCAATATATTGGACTTGTGAATATTAAAAATTTGTGCCCACAGGTTGGGAGAAATTTTGACTGTAAGAGTTCAGAAGTAAATGAAAAAAATATTAATGACACTGAAAATTTGGAGTCATATTCAGATGACCTAAATGATTAGGCAGCTGCTTGCAATAAGAAGAGATCTTGGTCTGGATCTAGGTCAGACACACATTTTCATTTGTCATTAAGTGTTCCATTAGTATACAAAGTTACCAGAGCAAACCTTAATATCAAAGGAAGAGCGAGGAAGTAGTGTTGTTATGTCCATTTAGTTCATGTGATGTAGTCTTCATGACTTTTCCTTTTTTCTACAGTAGGAAACACAACAACGTAGTGCATCCTTTTGACCCAATAAAAGTGTTATTGTAACATACCAAATTTGTTGTAAGCGACTGCTAGGATAAACTTTGGTTATATTACTTTTGAAGTGTGAAAGTTGTAGTAAAGAATTCCCCAAAAAATTGAAGATGTTGATCTCACGAGAAAATGTTTTTATTCAGCCTACTCCCAATTGTTACAATGACATTCATAGAATGTAATTTTGGTCTTTTTAGAGCTCTTGCTCTTGTGTAGGATTTAAGATAGTGTTACATTACAGTACACACATTATTTCCGTCCAGTGCCATTTACACACTTAGTTACTTCCTACCAGTGCCATTTACACACTTAGCTAACTTAAAAAAAACTCTAGTGTTGTAGGAAAGTTTGAATGAATATTGAATTATCAAATAAGATGTGTCTTTTGATGCCAAGCATCAGGTCCATCATTACTTAATTACTCTTCCTGGTCTGGTAGTCACTAGATTATTGAACTCTCAAGATGTGCCCGGTGCCCGATGAATTTATCACACCAGTGTTAAGAATTTCATTGGAATTAGGTGATTTGTCAAGACTGCCAGTGTCCACAGATTTCCAGGATTGGATTGAATTTCAGTCAGTGTCCTAAACTCAGTTAAACACCATGAAACTGAAAACATTCATTGCAATTTGCTGACACAAATGGGAAGTGTGGAACACAAAGCTTGTGTTTCTTCTTCTGATTGTTATTCTAGCCATTATATTTGTTGCATCTTGCAGTCTTTCTTCCCTTGCAGGTGTAATATGCACACTGCTGTTCGTGGTAGGACAAGGATTTGAAGTATGCAGAGTACATTATTGGAATAAGGTAGTGAGATCTCCTTCAGACAATGACAGAGATAACTCTGCTACCTAAAGTGTTGTGCAGAAATGATCTTTGAAATGCCAGAGTTCAGTTATAGATTCCCACATCAGTGTCATCTTAATTGTGATTTGTTTGTTTACAAAAGTGAAAAATTACGTATTTATTCTTTCTTGTCCTTCCTGTCACACCCATTTTCCACTTCGGGTGAAATTTGTGTACCCCAACTGTGTGCATGTAGTGCTGTCCCAAGTGAAAGTGTGCAAACATTTTTGTAAATGTTAGCATATCTTGTAACTGAGGTGAGACATGGGTAAAAGCCTAGTTTTCACTAAGTTAGATATGGGAAACTGCCTAAAAACCATATCCAGACTGACCAGCACATGGGCCCTGGTCGTTAATCCACTGGATAGATTTGATTTGGAACTGGCGTGCCTCCCTAGAAGCAGTATGATAACTCGTGTGGCTATCCGGGGAGGTCAAAATTATGTGTTCATTGATCTGGCTTAATCCTAAGTCTTAGTATGGATACAAAATATCAGACATTGTGTTATAGCCATAAGATTATGTGCACATTTAATGTTGATAGTAATAGAAAATTAAAGACTGGATATGGGTGAAAAGAGAACTACCACAAGAAACTTTTGAACAGCTAACAGATGTAATAAACGACGTGTTGAACACTGTAATTCACCTAACAAACTTGTGTTCTTCCCGAGACTACAATGTGCCGAGCCACTGCCTAAGCATTGCTCAGTGTTTGTTCTACACATTGTTCTCATACCACTGTCTTCACTTAAGCTATTCTTACTAACAGTAAGTTAAGGTTAATGTCTTGTGCATATACTCGGTGACCCATATAAACCTGACCTACTTTAATTGGTCATAATTTCCCCACCAAAAGCTCATACAAATAGGGAAGTTGTTTTACTGATCTCAGCTGTGGGAGAATCAGAATACCTCCCATTATTGGCAAGCTGATTGCTGTTTCTGCATTTGAGGTCCTTCGTCCAGTATAATGCCATGCTTGCTTGCCTCATACTAGTTCATTTGTGCCTCATTAGTCGCAATTTGTGGGATGGGGAGGGGGGGGAGAGAGATTGTATTTGTAGTTTGGGCCGCATAACAATAACAAACAAATTAATGATCTATTTGCAGTCTTTAGCTGACAGAAACATGTAGTATACACTTCGAGAGCAAGTTTTTATTGTGAAAACATATTGGAAGAAAGACTCATTTGTTACAACGCAACAGGTATTCCTGGGAGAGTTCAGTGTGTGTGGTGTTCCAGCAAAGACAACAGTTTTATCACTTGTAAGGAAACTGGAAGCAACTGGTGCACTAAGCAGTGACAGTGATGAACATAGACCATCATTGACAGCAGAGGGCAGAGGTTATTAATAATGTTCAGGGATGTTTGGAGAACTCTCCAAGGAAATCGTTTCGATTGAACCAGGAGACAGGCATCCTATATGACTCACGTGAGAGTGCTGCAAAGAAATCGACACTGCGACCTTACAGAGCGCACATGACACAAGCAGACGCAAGCATTGCAAGAAATGGATGATGACAAAAGAATGTGATAATGTTGATGGTTTCAGGGGCTTGTTATTCAACATCCAGACTTTTTCTCCATAATTTGGTTTGCAGATGAGGCATGGTTCCGTCTGCCACATTCCATCAACACACAAAACAGCAGATACTGAGCTGTTGTAAACCCACATATCATCCACAAAACATAACAGCTTTCAGGATTGTTAAGCCTATGTTCTTTCTACATCTACATCTACGTGATTACTCTGCTATTCACAATAAAGTGCCTGGCAGAGGGTTCAATGAACCACCTTCATGCTGTCTCTCTACCGTTCCAACGGCACACGGGAAAAACGAGCACTTAAATTTTTCTGTGTTAGCCCTGATTTCTCTTATTTTATCGTGATGATCATTTCTCTCTATGTTGATCATTTCTCCCTATGTATGTGGGTGCCAACAGAATGTTTTCGCAATCAGAGGAGAAAACTGGTGATTGAAATATCATGAGAATATCCCGTCGCAACGAAAAACACCTTCGTTTTAATGATACGCAAAATAATTTTATTTAAAAAAGCGGATAAAGTGTCACTAGAAGCCTTCCTAAGAGACAATCTCCATTCCTTCCGAACTGACAATGCAAATATAGATAAGATGTGGCTCGAATTCAAAGATATAATAGCAACAGCAATTGAGAGATTCATACCTCATAAACTGGTAAGAGATGGAACTGATCCCCCATGGTACGCAAAACAGGTCCGAACACTGTTGCAGAGAAAATGGAAAAAGAATGCGAAGTTCAGAAGAACGCGAAATCCCGAAGATTGGCTAAAATTTACAGACACACGAAATTTGGCACGGACTTCAATGCGAGATGCCTTTTATAGGTTCCACAATGAAACATTGTCTCGAAATTTGGTAGAAAATCCAAAGAATTTCTGGTCGTATGTTAAGTACACAAGCGGCAAGGCGCAGTCAATACCTTCGCTGCGCAGTGCCGATGGTACTGTTACTGACGACTGTGCCGCTAAAGCGGAGTTATTGAACGCAATTTTCCGAAATTCCTTCACCAGGGAAGACGAATGGAATATTCCAGAATTTGAAACACGAACAGCTGCTAGCATGAGCTTCTTAGAAGTAGATACCTTAGAGGTTGCGAAGCAACTCAAATCGCTTGATACAGGCAAGTCTTCAGGTCCAGATGGTATAACGATTAGGTTCCTTTCAGATTATGCTGATACAATAGCTCCCTACTTAGCAATCATATACAACCGCTTGCTCACCGATAGATCTGTACCTACAGATTGGAAAATTGCGCAGGTCGCACCAGTGTTTAAGAAGAGTAGTAGGAGTAATCCATCGAACTACAGACCTATATCATTGACGTCGGTTTGCAGTAGGGTTTTGGAGCATATACTGTATTCAAACATTATGAGTCACCTCGAAGGGAACGATCGATTGATATGTAATCAGCATGGTTTCAGAAAACATCGTTCTTGTGCAACGCAGCTAGCTCTTTATTCACACGAAGTAATGGCCGCTATTGACAAGGAATCTCAAGTTGATTCCGTATTTCTAGATTTCCGGAAAGCTTTTGACACCGTTCCTCACAAGCGGCTTCTAATCAAGCTGCAGGCCTGTGGGGTATCGTCTCAGTTGTGCGACTGGATTCGTGATTTCCTATCAGGAAGGTCACAGTTCGTAATAATAGACGGCAAATCATCGAGTAAAACTGAAGTGATATCAGGCGTTCCCCAGGGAAGTGTCCTGGGACCTCTGCTGTTCCTGATCTATATAAATGACCTGGGTGACAATCTGAGCAGTTCTCTTAGGTTGTTCGCAGATGATGCTGTAATTTACCGTATAGTAAGGTCATCCGAAGACCAGTATCAGTTGCAAAGCAATTTAGAAAAGATTACTGTATGGTGTGGCAGGTGGCAGTTGACGCTAAATAACGAAAAGTGTGAGGTGATCCACATGAGGTCCAAAAGAAATCCATAGGAATTCGATTACTCGATAAATAGTACAATTCTCAAGGCTGTCAATTCAACTAAGTACATGGGTGTTAAAATTGCGAACAACTTCAGTTGGAAAGACCACATAGATAATATTGTGGGGAAGGCGAGCCAAAGGTTGCGTTTCATTGGCAGGACACTAAAGAGACAGCTTACACTACACTCATGCGTCCTCTGTTAGAATATTGCTGCGCGGTGTGGGATCCTTACCAGGTGGGATTGACGGAGGACATTGAAAGGGTGCAAAAAAGGGCAGCTCGTTTTGTATTATCACGTAATAGGGGAGAGAGTGTGGCAGATATGATACGTGAGTTGGGATGGAAGTCATTAAAGCAAAGACGTTTTTCGTCGCGGCGAGATCTATTTATGAAATTTCAGTCACCAACTTTCTCTTCCGAATGCGAAAATATTTTGTTGAGCCCAACCTACATAGGTAGGAATGATCATCGAAATAAAATAAGAGAAATCAGAGCTCGAACAGAAAGGTTTAGGTGTTCGTTTTTCCCACATGCTGTTCGGGAGTGGAATGGTAGAGAGACAGTATGATTGTGGTTCGATGAACCCTCTGCCAAGCACTTAAATGTGAATTGCAGAGTAATCATGTAGATGTAGATGTAGAATGATTGCCACTCCAATTCACGTATCATGTCTGTGACACTATCTCCCCTATTTCACATTAATACAAAACGAGCTGCCCTTCTTTGTACTTTTTTGATGTCATGCATCAGTCCCACCTGATGCGGATCCCACACTGCACAGCAGTACTCCAGAATAGGGCGGACAAGCGTAGTGTAAGCAGGCTCTTTGGTAGACCTGTTGCACCTTCTAAGTGTTCTGCCAATGAATTGCAGTCTTTCTTTTGCTCTATCCACAATATTATCTATGTGATCATTCCAATTTAGGTTATTTGTAATTGTAATCCCTAAGTATTTAGTTGAATTTACAGCCCTCAGATTTGTGTGACTTATCGCGTAATCGAAATTTAGCTGATTTCTTTTAGAACTCATGTGAATAACTTCACACTTTTCTTTATTCGGGGTCAATTGGCACTTTTCGCACCATACTGCTATCTTTTCTAAATCTTTTGCAAGTCGTTTTGATCATCTGACGACTTTACAAGATGGTAAATGAGAGCATCATCTGCAAACAATCTAAGACGGCTACTCAAATTGTGTCCTATGTCATTAATATTGATCAGGAACAATAGAGGGCCTATAACACTTCCTTGGGGATGCCGGATATTACTTCTGTTTTACTAGTTGACTTTCCGTCTATTACTACGAACTGTGACCTTTCTGACAGGAAATCACAAATCCAGTCACACAACCGAGGCGATACCCCATAGGCACACAGTTTGATTAGAAGACACTTGTGAGGAACGTTGTCAAAAGCCTTCTGGAAATCTAAAAATATGGAATCAATTTGACGTCCTCTGTTGAAAGCATTTATTACCTCATGAGTATAAAGAACTAGTTGTGTTTCACAGGAACGATATTTTCTGAATCCATGCTGACTATATGTCAATAAATCGTTTTCCTCAAGGTACTTCATAATGTTCGAATACATTATATGTTCTAAAACCCTACTGCAAATCGACGTTAGTGATATAGGCCTGTAATTCAGCGGATTACTCCTACTTCCCTTTTTGGGTATTGGTGTGACTTGAGCAATTTTCCAGTCTTTAGGTATGTATCTTTCTGTGAGCGAGTGGTTGTATATAATTGCTAAATATGGAGCTATTTTATCAGCATACTCTGAGAGGAACCTGACTGGTATACAATCTGGACCGGAGGCCTTGCCTTTATTAAGTGATTTAAGCTGCTTTGTTACACCGAGGATATCTACTTCTATGTTTCTCATCTTGGCAGTTGTTCGTGATTGGAATTCAGCAATATTTACTTTGTATTCTTTGGTGAAGGAGTTTCGGAAAACCGTGTTTAATAACTCTGCTTTAGTGGCACTTTCATCAGTGACTTCACTGTTGTTATCGCGCAGTGAAGGTATTGATTGTGTCTTGCCACTGGTGTGCTTTATGTATGATTAGAATCTCTTCGGGTTTTCTGCCAAATTTCGAGACAGAATTTCGTTGTGGATATTATTGAAAGCATCTCGCATTGAAGTAAGCGCCATATTTCGAACTTCTGTAAAACTTTGCCAATCTTGGGGATTTTGCATTCTTTTAAATTTGGCATGCTTTTTTCGTTGCTTCTGCAACAACAATCTGACCCATTTTGTGTACCATGGGGGATCAGTACCATCACTTTTTAATTTATGTGGTGTATATCTCTCAATTGCTGTTGATACTATCTCTTTGAAAACATTCCACAATTTTTCTACACTTACATGATCAGATCGGAAGGAGTGAAGACTGTCTCTTAAAAAGGCAGTAAGAGAATTTTTATCAGCTTTTTTAAATAGCCTAGCAGCAACTGCCTTGTGGTCGCCAATCCCTGTATTCGTCACGACACTCACTATTTGTCCAGGATTATTTGTTGCTAAAAGGTCAAGTATGCTTTCGCAACCATTTATGATTTGAGTGGGCTCATGAACTAATTGTTCAAAATAATTTTCTGAGAAAGCATTCAGTACAATTTCAAATGACGTTTTATGCCTGTCACCTGCTTTAAACATATAATTTTTCCAGCATATCGAGGGTAGATTGAAGTCACCACCGACTATAATTGTATGAGCGGGGTACTTATTTGAAATGAGATTCAAGTTTTCTTTGAACTGTTCAGCAACTATGTCTTCCGTGTCGGGGGGGGGGGGGGGGGGGGGGGGTGGTCAGTAAAATGATCCAATTAATAGTTTAGTCTGATATTTTCAGGTATAACCTCTACCCATACTATTTCACCTGAACTATCTACTTCAATTTCGCTACAAGGCAAACTACCTCTGACAGCAATAAATACTCCACCACCAACTGTATTTAATCTATCCTTTCTGAACACTGTTAGATCGTTTGAAAAAATTTCGGCTGAACTTATTTCTGGCTTTATCCAGCTCTCTGTACCTACAACTATTTGAGCTTCAGTGCCTTCTGTTAGAGCTTGGAGCTCTGGTTCTTTCCCAACACAGCTATGACAATTTACAACTACAATACCAATCATTTCTACAACTACCTTACTGTGTTTTACCTGCCCACTTTCTGACGGACGCCCCTTCTGTGATTCCCTGAGACCCTCTAACCTAAAAACCCGCACAGTCCCTTCCACAGAGCCCCCGGTACCCATGCAGCCACCTCCTTTGTGTAGTGGACTCCTGACTTATTAAGCGGAACCCAGAAACCCACCATCTGATGGCGCAAGTCAAGGAATCTCAGCCTACACTATCACAGAACCGCCTGAGCCTCTGATTCAGACCCCCATTCGGCTCTGCACCAAAGGACCACAGTCGGTTCTATCGACGATGCTGCAGATGGTGAGCTCCGCCTTAATCTCGGAAGCAAGACTGGCAGTCTTTACCATTTCCGCTAGCCACCCGAAACCAGACAGAACCTGCTCCTATTCAAAACGACACACGTCATTGGTACCGACATGAGCCACCACCTGCAGTTGGCTGCACCCTGTACTCTTCATGGCATCCAGAAGCACCCTTTCCACATCCGGAATGAGTCCCCCGGAATGCACACAGAGTGCACACTGGCTTCCTTCCCCTCCTTGCCATGTTCCTAATGGGCCCCATTACGCACCTAACGTTGGAGCTCCCAACTACCAGCAAACCCACCCTCTGTGAATGCCCAGACCTTGTGGGCCAAGAAGCTTCCTCTGGAATGGGGTGGACGGCTGCATCCGGCTCAGAGACATCATCAGCCACAGATAGTGCCCGAAACCTGTTCGTCAAACAAACTGGAGAGGCCCTATGATCGGCCCCACGGAAAGTTTTTCGCTGCCGGCCAGGCTTTGGAGTGATCTCCCACTCGACCACAGGTGAGGGGTCAACCTCAGTGCAGGCAGTACACAGGGAGATCACAGCAGTGGACCGATCGGAGGACACGTGGGATGTGCTCGACGTCCCTCGCATCCCCGCGTCCGATCCCTCACAGTGACGCCCCTTGGCAGCAGCATCAAGCTGTGTGACTGACGCCCCTTGGCAGCAGCATCAAGCTGTGTGACTGATGCCAACGCAGCCTGAAGCTGTGAGTAAGGGTCGCCAGCTCAGCTCGCATCTGTACACAACAATCACAGTTCCTATCCATTACTGCACTATTCCTGTTTGAAGCTCATAAAAACATGACGGTGTACTCGCCTTAGTAGTAGCAGGAACTAGTGATGCACTGTCTCTGACGGTCTAACTGACACTTGATACAACTGTAGACACTACAGTTTACATTGGCATCTTCAGTACACTTGTGGAGTAGATGGATGTTGTCGAACTTACAGAAAATTATATCCAACAAGATGGAGAAATGTGTCACACGTCTTAATGCTTACATGAAAGTTGTAACCAGTTGTTATTCTAGGTTATCAGTCTTGAGCTGACTGCAATATAATTAAAAATAATTACACTAGACGTGTTCGCTTTTATTTACAAAGCATCTTCTGTGGTCATTGGTGTTTCGTTACATAATCTGCTCCTTTCCCCTTGCTAGCAGTGGTTGGTATCGACAGGCTTCATTCCACACCTGTACTTGGCAGTTTTTGGCATTCTGCATTATTTCCTGTGCTGCACTATTTACAATTGACCTTCATTCATAACAAACAAACCTGTTATTGTAGCCAGTTCTTTGGTGACTAAATAATCTCAAAAAATTTGTAGCCGCTTGATCATCTGACCTAACCCTCCTGCACCACAGTTTTTCTTGTGGAAGTATCTTAAAAGCCCAGTGTACAAGATTAGACAATGGACAACTGCACAACTCCATGACGCCATTACACACAAAATAAACAACATTGGTGAGGAGACACTTCACAGAATACTGTTGTACATCAGTGCTCATGTAGGGCACTGCGAACTTTTGCTGTGAAGATTTTGTATGTATGTAAGTTGTACGTATGAATGTAATCTCCCAGTTGTGTTTTATCATCTCCCAAAACTGCAAATGTGTTTCCCATTATTGGTTCAGATGTTATGATTCATTAAAGTAGTTCAGGTTTATATTGATAACTGTGTAGTTCAAAACTCTAATGTTTTACTCATTTCTTGATTTTTATAATACTCTTTTTCTCTCTCTCTGAAGATAGCAATAAAATTTCAAAAGTTCTTTGAGCACCTGTTTCTCGGTGCTGTGGCAAAAAGGTTGAGACGCTGGTATCAAATCCTCCTTTGGACACCCTGCTTTGCATTTACTTTAGTTTCCTTTAGTTGATGCAGGCAAATAATGAGTGAATGGTGTGACATGGTGATTAAATCACTTCACTCTCATTCAGGAAGATGAGACCCCATCCAGCCATCCACAATCATGCTCTTGCCATTCGTGTAGTGTTTATCCACCTTCACTATCTAATCCTAAATACACTAATATGAGGGATGTCCAACCTTTGCCTTCATGATGGCTTGAACTCTGCTGGGAACACATTCATTTCAGTGAGTCGAGGAAGGGCAGGTCATTCTTCCTCGAGAGCTGAAATCAGAGAAGGTCTGGTCTGGAGTGAAGTTGCCATTCTATGTCATCCCAAAGAAGTTCCAGTTGGTTCGGGTCAGGATTCTGAGCAGGGCAGTCCGTTTCATGAATGTTATTGTCCACAAATAAGTGCCTTCTCACTGTTCCTCTACTGTATGCAGGACACAAAATATTTTCATACCTTTCTGCATTTATCTTTTTCTTAAGCACAATATGAGAACGCAACCTAACCATGAAAAAAACACCCCTATACCATAACACCGCCTCCTCCATGCTTCACTGTTGAAACTACACATGATGATATGTAACATTCTCCAGGTGTTTGCCAAACCCAAACCCTTCCATCAAATTGCCACAAGGTTTATCACTCTAAATCATTCATTTCTAGTCATCCGCTGTTCAGTGGTGACAGTCTTTACACTATCTCAAGCATCACTTAGCACTGACTACAGAAACGTGTGGCTTATGAAGAGCTGCTCAAGCATTATGGCATAATCTTTTTAACTCACAAATGATTCCTTCTGTTGATTTCATGTGACTTCTTACAGCCACCCTCCACAGTGCTCAAGGGTGCCTGTCCATCAGTACATGAGTTCTGCCTGGTCTTGGTTTAGCTGTGGTTGTTCCTTTGTATTTCCACTTCACAGTCGCATCACCAACAATTGACTTGTGCAGCTTCAGAAGTGTTGAAATGTCCCTGATAGATTTGTTACTCAGGTGACACCCAATGGCTAGTCCACATTCAAAGTCACTGAGCTCTCCTGACTGACCTGTTTTGCTGTACTGCTTCTCTACTGACCACACAATACTCCTCGTCTCATTTTATTCATACAGGTGTACGTCTCATGACATCTAGCGGTCAACTCCATACTCCTTAGGAGTGTTTGGATACTTTTGATCAGATAGTGCAATTCTCCCACAGTTAGGTAGAGGTGGGTCATGATCCATAAATCATATTACATCAAATATTCAGTGCTGAGGACGAATGTGTGGAGCACAAATGGAAAAAATTCAAAAGCATCAACCAATATGTCTTA
Source organism: Schistocerca cancellata (assembly GCF_023864275.1). Lineage (NCBI taxonomy): Eukaryota > Metazoa > Arthropoda > Insecta > Orthoptera > Acrididae > Schistocerca > Schistocerca cancellata. The sequence continues at coordinate 963,606,499 of NC_064627.1, forward strand.
GACAAGTATGTTCCGAGCAAGGCCTTAACATGTGCGAAAGAAAAACCATGATTTAATAGCCCTTGTTAGTGCGACTTAAAGAAATACAGTTTCATCACAGCTTCAAAAGAAGTCAAACCCCAGCTGACAAACGAAAGCTGAACAAAAAAATGAACTTTAGGATAGCAATGAGAGGGTGTATTCAACGAATTTGAAAGTAAAATTTTTCCAACCAATCTGAGTAAAAACCTAAGAGGTTATGGTCTTATGTAAAAGCAGTAAGCAATTCAAAATCCTCTGTTTATTTAATCAGTGACCATACTGGCACTAAAATGGAAGATAACAGATAGCAGGCCGAAACACTAAATTTTGTCTTGCAAAATTTTTTCATTGCTTAAGATGATAACGTGGTCTTTCCTTTCAATGATTGTATGCACTTTGAAATGGCAGCTATTGAAATAACCAATAGCAGAATAGAAAATCAACTGCAATCGCTTAGTTATGGAAAGGCATGAGAATCAGATGAGATACTTATAATATTCTACAGAAATTGTGCAAAAGAACTTACCTGCTTTCTAGCAGCAATCTGTCGTAGATCACTGGAGCAGCAGAAGGTACCTAGCGACTGGAAAAAAGCGCAGGTCATTCCCGTTTTCAAGAAAGGCCATAAGAGAAATGCACCAAATTATAGATCTATGTTGTTTATGTCAGTCTGTTGTTGAATTATGGAATATGTTTTACACTCAAGAATTATGATGTTTTTTAAAAATGAAAATCTCCTCTACAAAAATCAACATTTATTTTGCAAACAGGAATCTTACGAAACTCTGTTCCTCCATGGAATTGATAGTGATGTAGACAATGGTGTTCACATTGATGCCTTGTTCCTTGACTTCAGGAAGGTATTTGACAGAAAAAAATACAAGCTTATTGAGTATCAGACCAGATTTGCGACTGGATTCAAGACTCCCCTGTAGACAGAATGCAACACATCGCTCTTAACAGAACAAAATCGACAGATGTACAAGTTATTTTGGGGGTGCCCTGGGAAGTGTGAAAGGACCATCACTGAATACAATGTATGTAAATGATTTAGTAAAATGTGTCACAAGCTCTTTAAGACCGTTCGCAGATTATGCAGGTGCTATAAAAAAAGTAGCAACACAAGACGACAGTAATGATTTACAGGACGACCTACAGGGGATTGATAAATGGTGCAGGGACTAGCACTTGAGTCTGAACATAAATAAATGTAAGATATCATCGTATGTAGGAAAAGCAATCCACTACTGAACAATTACACAATTTATGTCGAACTGCTGGAAACAGTAACCACCATAATTATCTAATCAATCTGGAACATTTACCAGGTCAGACTGATAGAGAAGATCGATCAAGTCATCAAGGGATCGTTTGGTCAGCAAGACTGTGTTGCAGAGATGCTCAACAAACTTGAGTGGCAGACATTACGAAGAGGCATTGTTCATCGTAGAGAGGTTTACTGTTGAAATTTCAAGAGAGTGCTTTCGGGAACAATCAGACAACATATTACTTCGTGCCACACATATTTCGTGGAAGGACCACAATAAGAAAATTTGAGAAATTGGAGGTAATGTAGAGGCTACTGACAGTCATTCTTCTCATGAGCCATTTCCAAATGGAACAGGGAAGGGTTTGCAAATGGAACAGGGAAGGGGGGCATCAGTTAGTGATACCAGAAGTACGCTTCACTATACACTGTTTGGTGGCTTGCGGAGTATGGTGTAGATGTAAATATTATGAAGGGCAGCTTTCATGAATATGGAATGTGTCAAGTTATACATTAACAGGCAGAAGTAGCCACTCCCGGGTACTTCTGTAAAGTATTCTAACAACAAATTGTAAGTGGTGGAAACAATTATGGGAATTACTTCTATATTTTTTATAAGGGTGATTCAGTTATGTTGTTCATCTTTAATATTTCCAGAACCATTTAAGATATCATAATTTCACCTAGATGAATTGCAAAAAATTTCTCACCAAACAACGTATAATCTGTCACAGCTATATCAATAACAGAGATATCAATATCAAATTTGCTTTTTCAAGTGGGTCTATAGTAATTTCTGCTGTGAGTATTGTATGTCTGAAAGAGACAAATTCAAAAGCATATCACTCTTCAAAATCTGATTTCTAGTTCCGGGACTATTACAATATTTAGAACTTAGGTTTATCTGTTTTGAACATGAAATTAATTTCTGTCTTATGCAGACGTTCATGATTTCATAGTGCAATAGGGAAAATGTCGTTTTGGTTAAGGAGGAAACAGAATGTGGCAGTGCCACAATATTGGTGAAAAAGGGGCTGAGAGGAAATCTTATCTTTCATTCTGTCTGTGACGTGTTGAGTGGTGGTCAGTTTGGAAAAAAAAAATAAATAAATAAATAAATAAATTATCTTTCACAAACCAAGAGAAACTGCGAATAAGAAATGTGAAGAGAACAATGTAGTTATACACAAAAAGATATCCTGACAACAATGAAAATTTAGCAAATTTGCAAAAAAATTATTATTGGTAGGGCACTGGAATACAACACAGAGGATAAATAGCAACTCATAAATGAGAGGAGCAAATGAAATTGATTTTCTGGTTCTGACAGCTGTTACTCATAATCTACATGTTTGCTCCAGAGAAATTACAAGTGCCTCTGGAATAAGTCAGCCCAGCATTTTTCACATTTTACACACAAACAGCTTCCATCCATAGCATTTACCACTTAACCAGCAGATTAACTGGCACGATTACAGAAGACACATGGAGTTGTGTTGCTCGGTTCTGATACAACATTTTTTCTTCAGATTAGTCTCTTTACTGAATGAAGTTACTTTTTACAAATAATGGAAAGCTGAAAGTAAAAAATATGCGTTATTAGACATTGAGGATCCACACTAGCTGAGGTACATCACCATCAGAGGGGGTGGAATGAGAACGTTCGATGTGGGATTATTGGAGACTATGTTATTGGTCCTTATTTCATTGAAGAAACCTTAATGGGTAAAAGAAATGCACAAGTTCTTACCAAAGTGCTACCCCTCTCCTAGAGAAAGATGTGCATGGTACCAGTATGATGGGTGTCCAAGACTACATGCTTGTGGCCAGGAAAGTGCTCAGCCAACTTTTTCCTGTGTGCTGGACAGGACATGAAGGCGTTGTCAGTTCTCCTGAAAGTTCACCAAAATTGATGTCACTGGTCTTTCTTCTGTGGGGTAAATTCAAAGATGAAATTCAAGCACAAATTCCGACAACCCAAAAGGATATAAAATGTTACATCATTGTAGTATGTGGAATGATATTAAAGGAATCTTGTAAATAAATCCTGGAGTTCTTTCACAAGCAACTGTAAATGTGTACTCTAGTAGACTGTGGGCATTTCAAACACTTGATGTAAATGGGATTTTAAGGACATGTTTATGACCACAGTATTTTGTGATTTCTTTTTTATTGGTGTTGCTGATGTAATTTTTCAATGCAGGTATATATCTTGACATTAAACTCGTAACACAAAGCTATTATTTAAAAATCTTCATACCTTAATTCCCTGTTATGCAGGCAGATCCATTCAGTTTTTGATGTGCACCTTTCTTTCAAGTCTCTCAGCGAAACGAGCAGAACTGTTATGGTAGTTAACTAGTGACTCAGCATTAAATACAACATTCTTTGCCTTCCAGTAGGTGTGTTGGTCCAACCATCTGTAGCCAAGTGTGATTGGTATCACATTTAAATTAAACTTTTCTCCCTTATTCCGTTGCAAATAGATCCCCTAGCTGCGTCAATCTGGTGCACCCCATCAGCCTGGTGTGGCAGTTCCGTATAACAGTACAAACTTCTACATATGAAAGTAATTGGTTTCAAGTTCAAAACAGGTAAAGTGTAAGATCTAAATATCGTAATTTCACTGAAACTGTTAATCATATTTTGAGTAGTGAAACACCATTGAATTTGGCTCTTCTAGAACTATGTTACTAATGACAGAAATCATTATAGATCCATTGGAAAAAAATGAAGGTGGTACCAACCCCTCCATAATTATTGTAACTATGAAAAGAGACTATATGTCATTTAGTGAGGACTTTTTCACGATTCATGTGGGTGAAAACAGAATTATGATACCTTAAACGATTAAGTAAATATCTAGGTGAGCACTTCGCAGAATCGCCCAGCATTTGTGGATTAGGATAAAAACAGCTACTTTGAAAATAGAGATTGCTATTCAGCTGATGGTTTTATCTAATACTGCAAACAAAGCATTTGCTTGACTTTACATAGACCACTGTCAGCTTTCTGTATATTGGCAAAGTCATGATCTGTTTAATGCAGACATTAGAATTATGCAGAGCTTACGTCCCTGAGACCAATTACTTTGAAAAATTGTAAGTTGCCAATGAGGTATGACATATTTTACTTGGTTTTTAAATATTTGAGGATTTTGTTTTATGTTACATGTCTACAGGCATCCTATTATAGACTTTTGTGCCATAATATAATTGTGGTCATTAAAATTGCAGCACTGGGAAGTGTAGCAAATGATGAAATTTTGCTTATTGTGCATATACAGAATAGTGGGAAGAATACATGATTAAATTTGTTGGTGATTCAGTGGTAGGCAGAGTGCGAAATTTAGTGCACAGAGCTGCCACCTCAGAAAGCAACAATGATTCTCACCTGGCTGAGCTTCAATTCAAACTGAACTTAGATGACAGATTTGGGTATGTCAATTCCCTGCTGCTTCAAATCCATGTCAATAGTACAACAATTGTAATGGTCAATGATTGGTGGTGTCCCAGTCTCTCAGCAACTGACGATCAAATATTTTTATAGTGGATAACAGATCTTGAGAGTGAGAATGTGGTGGCTAGGAAAAGTGAAAAAGCCTCTCTATCATAATAGTATGATCGGCATGTGGTCTTGCATTATTGTGCTGAAAGACAATGTAATGGAGACTGTGAAGAGAAAACAGCAACTGGCCATAAAACACCATAAATATAATGCCTGCTTTCCAAGTTGTGCAAATGAGAGCCAATGGCACCTCACAGCATTACATCAGGTGCAGGTGCTGTATCCTTACGATGACAACGAATGCTATCGAGCAACATTTGTTTTCCTGAGCCTGCACACTGGGATATGTTCCTTATGATGCTATACGCAGAGCCAAGAATCATCTGAAAAGGCAACTTCAGTGTTGGCATTATGTGCACTACTGTGAGAGTATCTCTGCTGTCGTGTCGAGGGAAGCCATCACAATGCTGACAGCTTGTGATGCTCCAGATGCTGTGCACTGTCCATATGAATACTTGTCTTGCTGCAAACAATTCCATTTCTGTACTCAGCGCATGGGAAGTGGCTGTAGGATCCTCTATGGCCCACCAAACAATAACTCTCTCCTCTGGCAGTAGTTGTACAGGGCAGTTGATATATGGCATTAAGTTGAATGTGGTCCTCCTGAACCCACCAGTTCCATATTTGAATCACATTCATAGTATGCCAACCAACATGAGCATCAATATGGTGGAATGATAAACAGCAGTCTCAATACGCCACAGTCCTAATGCTGTCAGATTCTGATACAAGCTGTACCTGAATCGGAGTAACAAATTGACTGACAGCTCAATGTTTATGGGACAGTTACCATATCAACAACCAATTAGGGCATGAGGTTGTTCACTCCTCCTGTTGTGTGCACCGGTGCAGACGACAGTCGCAGTCTTGTACCATAATTGTTGAGATATATTCTTATATGCTTTGTCTCTCAGTGTGGTATGTTTCTTTTATGAAGTGTGTGAAGTTAACTGTGAAATTGCTTAGGAAAGTGATGAACCTAATTTGATCCTGCAAAGAAAACTCAATACTGTACATTTACGGGGAACTTATGAATGTGTTCAGTACGGAATTGCATAGCTGCTGCTACTGGAGCCATATTGTGCGTGCACGTAATGGCTAACTGATATTATCCATCCCCCTCCTTTACCATGCTCACCTGCTAATCAATTTGTTATTCCGATCTGTTGTTGTTGTGATCTTCAGCTCAAAGACTGGTTTGATGCAGCTCTCCATGCTACTCTATCCTGTGCAAGCCTCATCATCTCCAGGTAAATAACACAACCTACATCCTTCTGAATCTGCTTAGTGTATTCAGCTCTTGGCCTCCCTCTACAATTTTTGCCCTTCACACTTTCCTCCAATACTAAATTGGTGATCCCTTGAAGCCTCGGAACATGTCCTACTAACTGATCCTTTGTTCTAGTCACATTGTGCCACAAATTCCTCTTCTCTGCAGTTTTATTCAGTACGTCCTCATTAGTTACGTGATCTACCCATCTAATCTGCAGCATTCTTTTGTAGCATCACATTTCAAAAGCTTCTATCCTCTTCTTGTCTAAACTATTTATCATCCATGTTTCACTTCCATACATGGCTACACTCCATACAAATACTTTCAGGAGATACTTCTCGATACTTGAATCTATACTGGATGTTAAGAAAATTTCTCTTCTTCAGAAACGCTTTCCTTGCCATCGCCAGTCTACATTTTATACCCTCTCTGCTTCAACAGTCATTAGTTATTTTGCTGCCCAAATAGCAAAACTCATGTACAACTTTAAGTTTATCATTTTGTAATCTCAGTCCCTCTGCTTCACCTGATTTATTTCGACTACATTCCAGTATCCTTGTTTTCCTTCTGTTTATGTTCATCTTATATCCTCCTTTCAAGACACTGTCCGTTCTGGTCAACTGTTCTTCCGAGTCCTTTGCCTTCTCTGACAGAATCACAATGTCATCGGCAAACCTCATGGTTTTTATTTCTTCTCCCTGCATTTTAATTCCTACTCCAATTTTTTCTTTTGTTTCCATTACTGCTTGCTCAGTATACAGATTGAATAACATCGGGGATAGGCTGCAACCCTGTCTCATTCCCTTCTCAACCACTGCTTCCCTATCATGCCACTTGACTCATAACTGCCATCTGCTTTCTGTACAAATTGTAAAGAGCCTTTCACCTCCTGATTTTAAGCCTTGCCACCTTCAGAATTTGAAAGAGAGTATTCCTGCCAACAATGTCAAAAGCTTTCTCTAAGTCTACAAATGCTATAAACATAGGTTTGCCTTTCCCTAACCTACCTTCTAAGATAAGTCATAGGGTCGGTATTGCCTTGCATGTTCTTATATTTCTATAGAATCCAAACTAATCTTCCGTGAGGTCGGCTTCCACCAGTTTTTCCATTCACCAGTAAAGAATTCATTGTAGTATTTAAACCATGGCTTATAACTGATAATTCAGTAATTTTCACACCTGTTAACACCTGCTTTCTTTGAAATTGAATTATTATATTCTTCCTGAAGTCTGAGGGTATTTCACCTGTCCCAAACATCTTGCTCACCAGATGGAAGAGTTTTGTCATGGTTGGCTCTCCCAAGGCTATCAGTAGTTGTAACAGAATGTTGTTTATTCCTGGGGCCGCATTTCAACTTAGGGTTTTCAAGTGCGCTTTCGAATCCTTGACCCAGTATCATATATCGCATCTCATCTTCATCTACATCATCTTCCCTTTCCAAAATATTGCCCTCAAGTACATCAGCCTTCCTTTCTTTGCTTAGGCCTGGTTTTCCATCTGAGCTCTTGATATTCATACAGGTGGTTCTCTTTTCTCCAAAGGTCTCTTCAATTTTCTTGTATACGCAGTATCTATCTTACCCCTAGTGAGATAAGCCTCTACATCCTTACATTTGTCCTCTAGCCATGCCTGCTTAGCCATTTTGCACTTCCTGTCGATCTCATTTTTGAGACGTTTGTATTCCTTTTTGCCCGCTTCATTTACTGCATTTTTATATTTTCTCCTTTCAGCAATTAAATTCAATATTTCTTCTGTTACCCAAGGATTTCTAATAGCCCTCGTCTTTTTACCTACTTGATCCTCTGCTGCCTTCACTACTTCATCCCTCAAAGCTATCCATTCTTCTTCTACTGTATTTCTTTCCCCCATTCCTGTCAATTGTTCCCTTATGCTCTCCCTGAAACTCTGTACAACCTCTGGTTTAGTCAGTTTATCCAGGTCCCATCTCCTTAAATTCCCACCTTTTTGCAATTTCTTCAGTTTTCATCTACAGTTCATAACCAATAGATTGTGGTCAGAGTCCACATCTGCCCCTGGAAATGTCCTACAATTTAAAACCTGGTTCCTAAATCTCTGTCTTACCATTATATAATCAATCTGAAATATTCCGGTGTCTCCAGTTCTCTCCACGTATACAACTTTCTTTCATAATGTATGTTTAGGCATTTCTCTGTCACACACGAGCTTCTCGCAAACAAACAACATCCAAATGTGATTTCTGAATTATAAATGTGCTAATCTTTCCCTATACACAAAATGTAGGTGGCATTACTCCTGTCTACTTTCTGTGCTTGCGCTGAAATTCTAGTTGTTATATATGAAAGGATGTAGTGCACTTGATGCAAATTTGACATTTGTAGCATGTTGTCTTTATAGTGCTACAATTTTAATGGCAATCAGTGTATAAAACTTCATTCTGAACCTTAGATAGAAATTCATAGTCTATGTGGAAATTATTTTAACTCTTTAATGAATGAGCACACTGTAAGGAGACAGGAGTGCGTGCACGTACGTACGTGTGTGTGTGTGTGTGTGTGTGTGTGTGTGTGTGTGCACGCGCGCACATGTTTCTCCTACAGCTTAAGAAAGGAATTCCATTCTGAAAGGTAGCAAGGTAAAGCTCTTTCCCTTTTGTGTGTGTATCTGTCGACGGCATAGCGCTTCTGCCTTTTGGTGAGTCGTCTCTTTTATTTGTTATTCTCAACCAGAACTTTCCGTACATTTTGTAACCCTGTTATTGTATTTGTGAACTGCACGGTCATCATAAATTGAGTCACGTTATTAGCCACAAATACCATAAGGGCTTCTTCATTATGTTCAATTACTAACTTAACAGAATTTTTTTTTTCTGTAAACCGCTGTAGAATAAATACTTTTCTGACTTATCCATCTGGATGTCTAGGAACTAAACACACGTACCTTTGACGTGGCATTCGGCAGGCACAATACATAATGAGACCTAAATGTGTGTGTACAGTAGTCAGTGTTGCAGTCTATTGTTAGATATCTTCTTGATCCTTTTTGATGACACACGGAGCAATCTACCGTCACTTCTTTTACAGTATCTCTTCTTCATTATGTCACTGTTGCTGGACATACAGAGCACCCATCAGTTTGATAGATTACCTTGCTGTACAAAGCAGTTTTCAGCTGTTACCCTGACAGTGAAACACTGTTCAAAAGCATTTGGCAAAGAAAACTGGCTGTCTCCAAGACCCAAGTATTTTTTATATCCATACAAAAGCAGAAAATTAAAATAAATTGCAAGCAGTTCATCTCAGACTGAGGCTTGTTTGCAATATGCTTTATCATCCTAATCATCCTACTGTTACCTTCAGGTTTTGCTTCTCACAACAAAGTTATACTGGCAATATTCTGGACATCAACTGTAGGTCGTGTATTCTAACTCATCACACTTCACCGCGTCGGACACGATGTTCAGGACTTTGTGGGCAACAATATGAACTTGAGTACGCAGGACTCATGTTTGACTCTTGCAGAGCTCACATTTGTTGCCTGTTTATACTTGTTTTCTTTTTCATTGCTATTACACAAATCTCTTTGAAATTACAGAAATTTTCAATTGTCACCTTCACTTTCTGAAGACATTAACTTTTGGTAACTTTTTGCACTGCCTAATTCTTGAAGACAACTGATAGTGAGAAATATTCATGTGCTAATGCAGTAAGAAATTCAAATTTCACACTATACTACTACTTTCTTTTCACGGAATTTTCACTTTCTTTTCTAACAAAACACATTTTTATCTTCATTGTTACTCTTATTTTCATTAATTGCAACACACCTGTTTTGTTGCCATTTCAAGTAATGAAGAACTATGACAGATACAGTGAAAATAAAACACGTATTGCAGATAGTGTAAAGGCTCACTTCTATTCAGTCATGCCAGTATGTAGTTGCTTCATCACGTTTTGTATATACATGTAGAAGTGTAGCTGAAATGAACGTAAGCTAGAACACTCTCTCTCTCTCTCTCTCTCTCTCTCTCTCTCTCTCTCTCTCTTATACACTGTGTTTCCAGGTACTGGATCCGACTGTCAGGTGCTTGTGTGTTTTCTACTTCTGAAAAAGGATTTTGTCCAGAAGTGAGCAGCACTGCATCCTTCCCTTATTGCAGTTTATTATACTGTAGAGTTTATTAAGACCAAATGCGAATGTACAATAACATGAACTGCTTAATTTACCATAATACTCAGAGAAAATAAATATATGTGCATTGTCTGGCATTTTTAGTTCAAGATTTTGAGTATTGAAATTTTTGTATCAGTGAGGTTTTAGAAATACCCATATCTGTTTGCTGACAGTCATTTTCAAATCTGTTCTCAAGAACTCCTAAATGTTATATGATGAGACTTACCAAACAAAAGCGCTGGCAGGTCGATAGACACACAAACAAACATAAACATACACACAAAATTCTAGCTTTCGCAACCAACGGTTGCCTCGCCAGGAAAGAGGGAAGGAGAGGGAAAGACAAAAGGATTTGGGTTTTAAGGGAGAGGGTAAGGAGTCATTCCAATCCCGGGAGCGGAAAGACTTACCTTAGGGGGAAAAAAGGACAGGTATACACTCGCGCGCGCACACACACACGTATCCATCCGCATATACACAGACACAAGCAGACATTTGTAAAGGCCCACGTGGAATGTTTCCTTCTATTTTATATATATATATATATATATATATATATATATATTAAGTAAAGTTTCCCCCTTTGCCTTTTCCAGTTTAGGAAAACTGCTTATAAAAATGAAATTTCCTCAAAATGCAGTTTCACATGTCACTATAAAATCTATATTAGGAAATCCTCAAAAATGCTCAATTTTTGAAAATGTAATTGGATTGAAAAAAATCTTCTTAATCCATCGTGCTTGATGGTATATTTTTTATGTGCCTGATTACATTATATTAGTAATTCCTGTGTGACTGTTCACTTTTCTACTTGTAGTGTAGAGCAATTAAAAATATTTATGTCCACAGCTAAATTTGCAAGGGAAACTAAAATACAAGCATGCTGAGTCATTGTGAGATTTATCAACTGACCCCTCTGTAATTAAGCACAAGTTCCCCCCCCCCCCCCCCCAACACCCAGTATCTCTGTTACCTTTGGAATCATAAAAACTTGTCATCTGTGCAAGTAACAAGCAATGTCATTTTGTGACAACTGGGCAAACCGATGTAACAAAAGTACGTATGAAAATTGCATTTGTGGTTTTTATGTCTTAGAGAGGAGAAAAATGAAATTGCATCTACATATACCTATTGTGTGGGGTCTACTAACACATTGATATTAAAAAGAATACACCATCAGTGATGTACACATTCTGGCAGTAAAAAAGTGTTCTGTATGAAATACAACTTTGTATGAGTTAGTCATCCCGCACTGCCTTTGGAGACAACTTGTAACAACACATTTTCAAATGTGTTATAAATATTAGTTGTTCTCTTAAACTGACACTATATTTGTGTAGCAAAAAAAAAAAGCAATTTTTTCAGTCACTTACATTTTTCTTCCTTTAACATGCTTTTCACACCAGTTACATACAAGTTTAAGTAGAATGTGCCATGATGTTCTGTATTGTTGAAGTGGGAAGGAGAGGAAACAGGAATGTGGGTGGTAACAAATATTTTCAAAAAAAAGTAACAAGCAGTTTTCCCATTATGCTTGTATTTCCATCGAACGGAGCTACACGAGATTTATCACAAAATTTTTAAGGCACTTTCTCAGTGCAACAATGAATGATATCGCAAGATGATCAATGACGTTCCTCATAGGGAGTTTCCTTTAACAATGTAATTGGCACAGTGCTGCCTTTTTCTTGCACAGTTACTTGATATGGCATAGTGTTGCCTTGACATGACAGCTTGGTCTGGAATGTGTTCTTTCCTTCCATGCCTTCATGGCACAGTATGGCACTAAAAGCTCATGCCCACATAGATTTTGCAAAGAATACACACAGAGAAAGAGGAAAAAAAAATAATAATTGAGGAGATGAGCTACATTTAAGTACTACGACAGTGCCAGGAACACGTTCTGTATACTTTGATTTCACTTAGGTACACAGACTTATAATACTTTGTTAATTATATTTTTGGACGTTTAACAAGGATGTTTCTTATGACATTTTAACAATACATATTGTTACCTTCTTTGTTACTCATCTATCTATGAGCTACAAAGTTAACACCACTGTCATAAAACTAGGGAAGCATTCTGCAGCTAAGATTATAAGGCACAAATAAGGATGGTTTTCTGATGGTAATTTTTGGATAATTTTATCCTGACAACCAGTTACCAAAACAAACATCACTTGCATAAATGAAATTCCTGTCACATGTAACTTACGCATTATGCAACCTTCGTGCAGTGACAGACAGCATTGGCATTATTGTGCACAATTTACACTTGATAAATGGTTGTCAACAGTCAACATGGACTTTAAATATAATGTAACTTTTAAACATACAAATATATTTTCTAATTTAACAGAAAACTGACAGGTGGTATCGTATTGCAACACCACAAATTGTAAAAAAGGAGAAAAAATAACTTTTCAATTTGTAGATCTCAGCTTACAAATGTCTCACTATAACTAAAACAAATTGTTGGAGAAAAACTTGAGGATAAAGTTGTTCATCCAATTACAGGGCAATGCTTATCTTTACATCCCCAGAGGACATTCTATACATCTGCAGTTATGCATTCCATCTAAAAGAAACGACGTTGTTACAATTGTTCTGAAATAGAGGTATAATACACACGTAATACGAAATGGATCCATCGTACATTTTCTCTGTTCATCTAAAAAATAAACTAATGCTTACGATAACGATTTCGAAACGACGATTACCAGGCAACGATTAAAAAGATGCACCTGATGTAATATATTCATCTATTCTACATTCGAAATTCAACAGACACCGGTAAAGTGATTGCGGGTGGACGAACAGTTATTCGGCAGAATCACGATTACTGAGAAGGAATGAATGCGAGTACATTTACGCTTCGATAGTTTCGAACTTCCAAAAATCTTCGAAGAATCGGAGGGAAGAATACGACTCAAAAAAGAAATCAAATCAAAAAAAGAAAAGAAAAGCCTTCTTTCAAACGCACGCGCCCACACACACACACACACACACACACACACACACACACACACACACACACTCCCCTATCACTCCCTTTAGTTAGCCGTTAAGTTTTCTACCTATTTAGGCCCTTATAATTCCACACTTGAGATCAACCATACGAAGTCTGAAGAGTCCTTCCCCCTTTCCTTTCAAAGGAAAAAACAGAACAAAAACAAACAACAAAAAAAAACTCTAGTGTATGGCAAACATAAGCAAAGCTTCTATACACAAAAAAGGAAAAGATTCAACAGAAATACTCTTCCCCAAAATAAGAATAGTCTTGCCACTTCTACTTTTTGTACATTCACCTACTGTGGATGTATCTCTAAAGAATAACTAATTCAGCTTTAGATAGCTGAGATTTTTTTCTTTTTTTTTTTAACAACTTGCTGCAAAATGTGTAGCGATTGGATTTTGAGACGTATATATATGTGTGTGTGTGTGTATACATATATATGGATATATTTATATTCGTTCATCACGGATAAAACCCCCCACCCTGCGTCAGCTTTATGTAAACTACACACGTAAGACAGACTACCCCATATATGTTTTTCGATCTTCTTTGCATATAATTGGCAATATGCTTTAGACTCCGGTCAACTCAAAATAGCGTAATATTTGCGAGTATTTTTTTTCTTCTTACAACTTTCCACACTTGGTAATCACGATGGTTTTAGTCGGCTTTCCCGTCTGATCGCCAAATGTGGAAATTTTTTCAACAAGTTCAAGACCTTCAATAACATGCCCAAAGATTCCCGTGAAGCCTCTCATCTCCTGCAAGATGATCCGGAACTGTGATCCAACCATCCCGAGGTTGTCATGACGCTTTTGCGTACGGCGCATTCCCACAGCACCCCGCACAGCTGGGAATTTCGTATCATCAGGCATAAAATAACCGTCCTCAAAAATAGAACGCCCTCCTCTGCCATTGTTGAGCTCAAAATCTCCAGTAATTACAGACTCTCCTTCCCAGCACTGGAAAACAGCACAACCTTTGTAACTCACACCCATTTCCCCTGTACAAAGTACCCCAAAATTTTTCGCCATTTTTGGAGCAGCATCAGGACGAACCTCAATTACAATCCGCCCTTGCGGAGTCCCGTTGACATCAATGTTAAAGTAGTAAAGAGGGTACGGTCCAGTCGGGTTACGAACGTTGAGCGGAACAACGGGTTGTGGCGGTGACTGGACCTGGACAGCTACCACTCCCCCATCCTGAGCATATGGAGGTGGTGGCGGAGGTTGCGCATGTGGGGGAAGAGCAGGTGGTGGTTTCCCTGGCCCGGCCTGCTGGGGCGGAGGTGCAGCTACCATAACGTGTTGCGGAGGAGCTGCAACTAGGTGATGCGGTGGGGGCATGGCAGTAGCATTTGGCGGGTGATGTGGGTGGTACTCAACAGTTCCATTCTGCTGTAAATGGTGCTGTTGCTGCTGCTGCTGTTGTTGTTGCTGCTGCTGCTGTTGCTGCTGCTGTTGTTGTTGCTGCTGCTGCTGTTTTGTTAACACATGGCGAGAGTACAGCTGCGACATACAATAATTAGCAAGGAATAGGATAGGGTTATTCTGAGCAGTTGTGGCATGGTGTGCTTGTGGTGGGAGTCGTCCTGACTGTCCTCCAGCTACAACAGCAGGCGGTTCGCCAGAGTGAATGCCTGCCAAGGCCTGCTTCAGCAACCCAAAATCGAACACAACACCTGAATTCCCAATGAGGTCGTCGAGCTGACATTGTAGGTACATTTCGTGGTACTTGCCCTGCAGTCGTTGCTTCTCGAGTGCAAGCGAGGCGTACAGTGCGTGGGCTGCAGCAGGACCGTCTACAGCAGCTAGGCCTCCTCTTGCCTTTGCTAAAGCTTCACGTGCTTCAGCCACCTCTGGTACATGGCTCCAACCTGACTGTAGATCTGTTTCCACATGTGTCTTCAGCGTTACACATGCTTCCAAAACCTTGAGCAAGAAGTCACGCTGTTGCATTGCCAAACGCTGTATTTCACCCAGCATCTTGCTCATAGCATGAAGTTCATTGTGCACCTACATACAAGAGACCATTTCAGTCACACACATACAAACACCAGTAAAGTCTACTTATTGAGATTTCAAAGAATTACTGTACCTCAGTAACAAGCTGATCCTTCGCTTCAGCCTGTGATTTTATTTGATGGCCAGGATGTTCCTGCTGTGTGGCACACGCGCGACACATAGCAGCACAACATGTGTGGCACCAGAGAGCAAGAGGCATTCCATGAGTGTGACAGTTTTCACTTGGAAGAACCTATATTTTGAAAGACAAAACCCATGAAACCTATGGCTGATGACAACTTACTTGTGCAGCATAATTATGAGAGACATGTTGATTTATGTAAGCTTACTTCATAAAGTCTCCTTACCTTGCGATCCTTGTCTGGGGGCTTGTTGCCACCCACAGCATTACTGCCACTACCAGGTCCAATCTTAAGGGCAGTTAAATTCTTTGTTAGTGTCAAGACTGCACCATATGTCTGCAGAGTATCCGCACCCTGCTCGCCAAGTTCAGTTCGTTTCCAGCAGTGAACACAGTAAACCTCACGCCCCTTCATCAGTGCTGTTTGGATACATTTGAGGCAGAAGTAGTGTTTGCAACTTAGGAACTTCGGGCACAAGTCAGAATCATTAAATTTCTGCTTGCAGAACGTGCATAGCGTCAGTTCCTCGAGTTCTGGCACAGCTCCTGGTTCCATCATCTGCAAGTACAAGTTTTATATCAGAATTGGCAATCAGTTTAAGTAATTGAAAACCGATGACAACCATATTTTCATTTGAACTAAATAATATTTCCATCAAATAGCTGATTTGTTAAATATTGTAACGTATATTAAGCAAAGTTTAGTAATTTTGTGCACAGTGTCACGTAAGTTTTGAATGGTTTAAAAACTTTATCGTGATTCTCATATCGCGAAGTAACTTATATTTTCAACAGTTCAACTAACAAATTTCTTTATTTGGCATAAAGGCATCAAATGCTAAATTTGAATGACAAAAACAACTATTGGTTCTCTGTTGTTATCAGATGGAAAAAGTCTGCAAGTAAGAAGCCAGCAAAATATAGTTGTTTCGATATATTCTGAAAGATATGTAAACCTGTAAACGTTAATTTCATTTACCAGCCACGGAAAATTCAAATCATGGAACGTCGTAAGAGGGTACATAAAAAGACAAGACATTGTTTCTGTGCGTCACTCGTGTAAACACAACATGTCAGTAAGTGCTTTAACTATTATTATCATGTCTTAACGATGTGTAAACCTCAACAGATTTTTAACAATGAAATCAACTAAAGATTCTATTTAAGCTGATGTTTGGTGATGTATCATACCGTGTTTATCGTTTTGCTGCTTCAGCAAAAAACTAGGATCCGTGAGATGGAAAATACGTGAAGTAGCGACCGAGCTACAACGAACAAACGCACTAATCGATGCGTTTTGAGCGACTACGCAATGCTTCCGAAGAACGATAGAGAGGCATTTATAATTTACATTACGAAAAATAGCCGTCACCGGCTTCTATACGTCTCTAACTTCCAACATTATGCCACATCATGATGTTTGCACTGAACCACTTGGCATGGCGGCCGATGTTACTGCTTGAAACGTTCAGCGAATCGTGCGCCATCTATCGACGAATTTCTGTATTATCTTTCCGTTGCCATCTTGCTATTCGAGTTAAAATTGGCGGTTGTTTGAATGTTGTCATTTAACTTAATGTCTATGTTTTACAGGAGAAAGATGGTTATGGTAATGAGGTATCAAGATTGGCTCGTCCTCTTCCGGTCGAATATCTTCTAGTGGATGTGCCAGCGTCCACTCCATTAATTCCTCTGTATACGTTCTACGCCAGTGATACCATACAAGCTTTTCCCGTTGAAAACAGGTGAGTACTAATACTGGAATTTATTCGCTTTGCGTTCAGACATCTTCGTACCTGCAAATTTCAGTACATTGTAAAAAAAAATCATTCATTATCCTATGACACTTTCTTGGTTCAGTCTTGGCAGTATTACTTAAAAATTGTGCGCGTGCTTACACACACATATGAGGAGCTAGTTTCAAATCACGATACGTTCATTCGAATATTGAGTGGTTAGCTTATTACATTCTAACACTAATTGCGTATATACCATAACGTTGATGGACTCGACACGCTTTGAAATCACAACGACCCCTCCTTCAAATGAACTATCAGTTGGCAAATTTAAGTTCGTGAAACCGATTGTTTCTTTTCAATGTAAGGTTAAAACGTACTTGCCCGGCGAATAAATAGAAGACAATTTTCTGGATTGAGATAAGTGTAGGCACAGATTTTGTAGAAGGCGACAGCAACACTGATTTGCGTGTCAATATTCAATAGTCAGATTCTTGAAAGTGTGACCAATATGCCATTAACTTTTGTTGTAAGTACTACACCGGATCTTCATTACACCTGCCGGCAGGTTGTATGAGACTTGTAAATAAGATATATATTTAAAATTTAAGAAAGATTGGAGAACTGTTATCTTCATTCGAATCGTCCATACGTTGAATTTCTCTTTACACCACCATCCATCTCCCCTCCTTTTATCCCCAGGCATCGACTCGTGAGAATATTGAAGATTACACACATTAGCAAGCAGGAGAGACATGCATAACGTTTAGATATGAATGTACGGTTTGTAAACATTGACTGTACTGTGTCAGAAATAAGCATAACAGTGTAACAAATGTGTGTGTGTGTGTTTGTGTATTACATTAGTTGTAGTGATTAAATATAAGAGTTTTGTGAAGATACTCTTCAATATAGGAGTTTTTGCGTAAGCATTTACATCATTTTGAGTAAGAATAGTCATAAAGCCATGATGTACATACATACATGCAGGCTGTCATTAGTGTCATAGTTTTTAACTTTCCTCTCAGTATTCTGTAAGCTTCACAGTCATTATACTTGTACCTGGTAAGATAATATGAAAAAAATCTCCATGGAAGTTTCCACATTTAGCAGTCAGATGTGTTTTTTTTTATGTAAGGGAACATGTAATATTTTAAAGCTAAAAATAAATTGATCTGCTTAAAGTGCACATAAATTCTAAAATTTATTATCAAGCTAGGTGGCAAAATGGTTATACGGGATGTGAATTCTGTAGGACGTTGATTCAAATACCTACCCAGGCATCCTGATTTGAGTTTTGCATGCTGCTTAAGGAAAATGTGTGGATAGTTCCTTTGAAAAAGATGGGACTGATTTCCTTCTGCTATCCAAATTGTTTCTCCTTGCCCCCCACCCCCCACCCCACCCCCTCGCCAAACGACTTCATCGTCGACAGGGCATTAAATCATAATCTATCTTTCAACATTGATTACTTTTTTAAAAGATTATCGAATAAACAAGGAAGCACAAGGTATATCACCAGTGGGATACTTTTTTTTTTTAGACCAATAATGCTTTTTTGAGGATTTTTGAAAATTCCATGATTACCAAAAAGCTCAAGGCAGGGCCCAGAAGGTGACAGCACACACACATATTACCTCTGTTTTAGACATTAAGTTAGCCTAATTATTTGAGCTTCCTGCCTTTCTTTTTGGCAGTTTGCTATTCTGTTGTGGGGGCACCCGCCTGGGTAGCAGAGAGCGCTGATGCGCTGCTTCCTGGACACGGGTAGGAGCGCCGGCCCTAGATCGCAGCCACCCGGCGGATTAACGACGAGGGCCGGTATGCTGGCCAGCCTGGGTGGTTTTCAGGCAGTTTTCCACGTCCTGCTTGGTGAATACCGGGCTAGTCCCCATGTTCCACCTCAGTTACACGGCTCACAGGCATTTGCAAACATTCACTTTCTACCATGAATTACACTAAATGCAGACAGCTAGGGTACTCTAATTCTGTCCTGGGTGGTGGTGGCAGGAAGGCATCTGGCCATCATCTGCAAGTAACACTGCCAAATGCGTACTAACATGGCTGACTCCGCATTGAAGTGGGGTATGAGCGTGTCATAAAAAAAGAACTATTTTTATTTAAAATAAGCCATTTACATTTATTCTGCTGCAGTTGTAAGAGCTTTTTACTATAATAAGGAGAAGTTATGAAAGTTACTAAGACCAATTTGGTCTCTAACGAGTGTAACTTCTCTTGGGTTTGCAAGTCATGATTTTAGAATTTCATATCCACGAACTAAAGTAGACTTATAATTAGAAAACCAGGATGATACAAGTTGTAAGCATTCAGTACCAAAATCAGCCAACTTAACTTCAAGCTCTCGTTGTATAACTTTGTGTAATTATTCACCATGAAATGCATTTAATTGTTGTTGTGATACAACAGCTTTCCTGTGTGCAACAAACGTGTAATCATCTATGTTGTTGTCTTACCAGTGAACTGATGTGAAGAACGCTATCGTCTCTCTCTCTCTCTCTCTCTCTCTCTCTCTCTCTCTCTCTCTCTATATATATATATATATATATATATATATATATATATATATATATATATATATATTAGTGTATATTTACCGAAATCGAGTTTAATTTATTATTGTTTTCCTTCCATAGACTGGTTGATGGTCACATCCAGGATTTCAACACATTAAGCAACTACCTACAACAGTTCTCACCAGATCAGTTTCTAAATGCAGTCTCTGATTTTCACTTCTTGTTGTACATTTCAACAATGGATATGCTGCCAATGAAGGTAATATCTTCCTACAATATTTAGTAAAATCAGGTGTGATTTTTTAATGTAATGTAGCATGTGTGATAGTCAAGTTTTCAAATTAAAAAAGAAATTAATAACTTTATTATTTGAGATATTTTCAAAATGCTTTGCACACACATACAAAAACTCAAAAAGTTTTTTTTAGGCATTCACAAATGTTCGATATGTGCCCCTTTAGTGATTCGGTAGACATCAAGCCGATAATCAAGTTCCTCCCACACTCGGCGCAGCATGTCCCCATCAATGAGTTCGAAAGACCGTTGATGCGAGCTCGCAGTTCTGGCATGTTTCTTGGTAGAGGAGGTTTAAACACTGAATCTTTCACATAACCCCACAGAAAGAAATCGCAAGGGGTTAAGTCGGGAGAGCGTGGAGGCCATGACATGAATTGCTGATCATGATCTCCACCACGACCGATCCATCTGTTTTCCAATCTCCTGCCGAACATCATGATGGAAGTGCGGTGGAGCACCGTCATGTTGAAAGATGAAGTCGGCGCTGTCGGTCTCCAGTTGTGGCATGAGCCAATTTTCCGCGGGCTACACGTGAAACTTGCCCACACACGTTCAACCGTTTCTTCGCTCACTGCAGACCGACCCATTGATTTCCCCTTACAGGGGCATCCAGAAGCTTTAAACTGCGCATACCATCGCCGAATGGAGTTAGCAGTTGGTGGATCTTTGTTGAACTTCTTCCTGAAGTGTCGTTGCACTGTTATGACTGACTGATGTGAGTGCATTTCAAGCATGAAATATGCTTTCTCGGCTCCTGTCGCCATTTTGTCTCACTGCGCTCTCGAGCGCTCTGACGGCAGAAACCTGAAGTGCGGCTTCAACCGAACAAAACTTTATGAGTTTTTCTACGTATCTGTAGTGTGTCGTGACCATATGTCAATGAATGGAGCTACAGTGAATGTATGAAATCCCTTCAATCATTTGTAATAACCCTGTGTGTGTGTGTGTGTGTGTGTGTGTGTGTGTGTGTGTGAAGTTTGGAACTGATTTAGAGTCTGCAGCTTGTGGTCTAGTGGCTAGCGTTGCTGCCTCTGGATCATGGGGTCCCGGGTTCGAACACACACACACACACACACACACACACACACACACACACACACACACACACACACACACACGCGCGCGTATACCCCTCTGCTTGTGTCTGTATATGTGTGGATGGATATGTGTGTGTGTGCGCGAGTGTATACCCGTCCTTTTTTCCCCCTAAGGTAAGTCTTTCCGCTCCCGGGACTGGAATGACTCCTTACCCTCTCCCTTAAAACCCACATCCTTTGGTCTTTCCCTCTCCTTCCCTCTTTCCTGATGAGGCAACAGTTTGTTGCGAAAGCTTGAATTTTGTGTGTATGTTTGTGTTTGTTTGTGTGTCTATCGACCTGCCAGCCCTTTTTTAGATGTATATATACAGCAGTACTTTTCTGTGTGTAATTAGCTGAAGTTCAAAGAACTCTGATAGGCTCTCATGCTAGATTATAAACTGTATGCTGAGGGTTGGCTCTGCTGTAGCTGATAGACATGTTTATACATTTCAGTATAATGGTATATGTCATACGCCCTGGTAACATGTACATTTTAATCTAATCCTAAGTGCCTCCTCCCACCCCCACCCCTCCACCAGGCATTTGGGATTACAAAAGAGCATTACTTCATACAATATAGTTTTGGATCTTATTTGTATTCCACTTTATTCTTCTGCTGTAGGATTCCTATTCAGACTCTAGTCATCCTACTAAGATAATTTAAAGAATGAGCTTTATCTAGAAAACAAGCACACACTTCACAAATAAATGGGATGTTTGTCCTGTCAAAAACTATTATTTCTCCAGCATTGTGCTTCAATTACACGTTTGGAACTGATTTAGAGTCTGCAGCTTGTGGTCTAGTGGCTAGCGTTGCTGCCTCTGGATCATGGGGTCCCGGGTTCGATTCCCTGGCGGGTTGAGGATTTTCTCTGCCCAAGGATTGGGTGTTTGTGTTATCATCATCATTCCTGACAGTGACTAGATTGGACTGTGAAAAAATTGGGACTTTGTACAGGCGCTGATGACTGGACAGTTGAGTGCCCCACAAACCAATCATCATCATCATCATCATCATCACTGTTTTAGAGTCAGAGAAAATATATGTTTTAGTCTGTAGTTTTATTATTATCTTGCCTATACTGGCAACCAATTTCAGTACATAGTACTATCCTCAGGCCGTCGTATGATCAGAAAATTCCTGTATATAGTTAGAATAATAATGCAAGAAAAATATGCAAAATATTTGTTCTCTATAGTAGTAAACATAAGGTTTACAGTGCAGTCTTAAAATATGCAGGTAGGTCCTTACCCCTGGTGTAAAGTTGTCATGCTTGCTTCCAAAGTGGGTGTGTCAAATATTAAAGAGTAAAGGCCAAAGTTGAGTTTCAAACAGATGCAGATTGTGGCCAGCAGTGATAAGAGTGTCCCTTACGTACAGTTTCAGAACATTTGCATAAAATATGAAATTAATAAATTACATAATAAAACAGCCTCCAAGTAATAAAATGTTGAAGTGAAAATAATATATTATCTATTTAGCCATTTGTACATTTACCATTTGTATACAGTTTATGTCACTACAAAACATCAATGTGACAATGAATCTTTTAATTGATGACGTATGACATGGTGTGGAGAAGGTGCAATGCAGTGTCACCGAGAGCCCCAGTGTACACATAGACGCTGCTTGGATAAACTTGAAACTGGAGATGCAGCCAATGATTGTCAGCTGATGGTTGCAGAGTAATACATAACAACACTGTCCCACTATTTCCTGTTAATGCTTGAATCTTCTCAATAAGAATAATTATGGTTTCTAATATTATTATAATGACGACACTTACTTGATTTAAAGATTCGTGGTCAGTTCAGTGTTTTATAATGATGTAAAGTATATACAAATTATAAATGTGAGCATGGTTACATAAGTTTGCTATTTTGATTTTAATGTTTTATTACAATGAGGACTGCTTTATTCTTTGTTTTATTAAGTATTTTCTTAATTTTATATTTTACGCCAATTTCATTTTTTACGTATCTATTACCTCGTGACTATTTCTCAAGAAGTAAAAATTGATACTCTGTACTCAAGGGGCTCTCTTATCATTGCTGGCTGCAATCTGCATCTATTTGGAGCTCGACTTTCACCTTTACTTGTAGTATTTGACACACTAACTTGGGAAGTAAGCATATCAGCTAGGAGTAAGGGGCTAACCATACATTTTATGATTGCACCCTGTACCACGTGTTTGCTGCCATAGAGAACAAATATTTTGTCATTTTTTTCTGACTATTTACTGGAATTTTCTGATCATACAATGGCTTAAGGATGGTACTGTTTGCGACAAGTGGTTGCCCATATGGGAAAAAAAGGTGATCTTTTTTCTAACCATGTTGGTGCTGTTCCAACCAACATTATAATGGAAATATGTTTTACAGTGACAACTTGTTAATTAAATAGTGTCATAGAGCTGTCAATAGTTCTTTTGGTACTTATATGCTTATTTGAAGCAGGAGTAACTGTAAAGATGATCCCAGTTTAAAATTACCTTCTGTTAAAGATCAACTAGCACCTTTCTGCAAGCATGACCACTCTCTCGTTATTGTAAAGGAATTGTGCCCATTTTTCAGTCATACTTTTGAGTGAAGGTTCAAATTGTGTTAGCACATGCAGCATGCCCCCAGCATTATACATCCCACCACCACCACCACCACCAAAAGGGCTCACTCCTCCTTGGCAAGTACATGCTTGGCTAGGGTGCATGGGGTGCCAGCCTTTGCAGCACTACTTCCTTTTTCTGTGCTGCAAATCTACACTTGGTCTCTCTCTTACCTCCACTGACATTACATAGGATGGTCCTTTTCGTGCAGACTCTGCCTGGACTTGGTTCACAATTTTGGTCTTGAGATTTCGTTTCACTCCCGGTGCTATCTTCACCTTCCATTAATGATTATATGGTCGTCCGTTATTGGGTGTGACCTGCCATCTTTTCCAAATTTTACAGAAGTGTGCATTACACGCAGGGAAAGTCATCCACTATGATGTATACTCTGCCGCTGTGCCCTGGCATCCTTCCTTCCTGTTGTCATAGTACGCCCAAAATCCAGCACCATAGCCATCCTGTTTTTGTGTGTGTGTGTGTGTGGGGGGGGGGGGGGGGGGGGGTGAGTACTTGCGCAGTGGTAGCCCCCGACCATGCAGGGATCGCACTCTTGGTGTCTACACTGCACAGTCCCCATGTATGTCGTGCAGTATTTGCCTGTGATGACTGGGGCATAGAGACTCCCGGCAATGGATTACTGACCAGGTAGCTGTAGCTGTAGCTGGGTGGCTCCCACAGAGAGAGTCCCTGTTCAGAATGGGTGACAGTATGGCAGATAATTCCCACATGAAGTGACTTAAACTTTCTCCAGCTGGTGACCACGTGGCCTCGGCAGTCTCTTCAAATGGCAGTGCATCATATGGTGCAACAAAGTACGATCCCTTCCCTGGCCACACTGTGGGAGGACCAAGGGAAATTAAGATTGCTTCTGGCGGCCTTCATCTTGACTTTCGAGACCTTAGGAGGTCAAGGTGGCCTATCGGTGTGATGTGGAACCGTGTATTCCTCCTCCTATGAGATGCTTCAGGTGTATGAAGCTCAGTCATACGTTTTCCTGTTGCAGGGATTGTGGACATCCACAGCACGCAGATGTTCCTTGTGCCCCTCCCCCCACCTGTGTAAACTGTGGTGAGCTCCACTCTCCCAGCTCACCAGATTGCTCCATTTTTAAGTGTGAGAAGAAAATCCATGAGTATTAGGCCTTAGACAAGCTCACATATCAAGAGGCCAGAAAAAAAGTATGAGCATCTTAATACTGTAGAAATGACACACTCACGCTACAGCCACAATGTCATTGCCTTCTCTGTCAGCGGTGCTTTCCTCTGTTGCACCTCTTACAGTAGGCTCTCAGAGCAGTCTGCTAATAGCTACCACCCAGGCAGTTGGGGCCCTTCTGCTACTTCCACTGCACCCACTTCAAGAGCATTGGCTCTCCACCTGCTGGTTACTCCAGTCCCTATCCCCCAGCCAGAGGCGCCTTGCCCTCCTCCGATTTCCCTAGCTAGGAAGAGGTCTCTCGGTACTCTTCCTTCCACAGTTCCTGCTGGTTCACAGCCAGATGCCTGCCAGTCGCTGAAGGAACCACAGGCTGCTGGCTATCGGACTTCTTGTTCTTCCTCTGTACCCGAAACCAATTCAGAGAAACCTTCCCCAGTCCTCGTCGCCTAAGGAGAAGGACAGAAAGAAGTCCCCTAAGATGAAGGAAACTCCAGTCACCCCCACACCATCAGACACTGCATGTACTCTTTCTGTGCCCGAGGTGGAAAATCTGGTGGCACCAGATCTCCCCAGGCAGTGTGCAGTAGAAGCACTTGACCCTGGGTCATAACCTCCCCTGGTCGCTTCATGCACCCACAATATTCAGTCAGTCTGATCCTCCAGCAGAATTTGAATGCATTTTTCAACCACCTGGCTGAGCTACGGCAGCTTTTAAGCACTTACTCTGCATTCTGTATTGCCATCCAGGAAACGTGGTTGTTTCCACCAATTCTGACCACTGCCTTTTGTGTTTACTGAGGTTATTTTAAGAATCACACCAACTGTGAGAGGCTATCAGGTGGAGTTTTTATGTATGTATGTTTGTGCTGGACTCTATATTATAGTGGCCCTGTACCCCTTGGTACACCTTTGGAGGCCTTGCTGTTTGGGTAAGGGCACTTCAAGATTTTACCATATGTAATGTGTATCTCCCTCCCAGTGATGTCATGTCCCAGAATGTATTGTCTGCATTACTCTCTCAGCTCCCCCGACCTTTCCTAGTCTTGGGGGACTTCAACGCCCCTAACCCTTTGTGGTGAGAGACAATGATCACTGGCCTTGGTAAAGACATCGAAACTTTGCTGGCATAGCTCAATCTTTGCCTCTTGAACTCTGGTGCCCCCACTTACTTTATTGTGGCACATTGAACTCATTTGGCCATTGATCTCTCCTTTTGAGGCCTGGTCATCTACCATCTATGGCCATTCTTACACTATCATATTCCTTTGACAAAGAACTTTGTCATGGCACTAAAAAGGGTTATTACACTGTCGTCAGATTTAAAGATGATGGACAACAACTTGTTGTTACGCAGTGCAGTGCCACAATTGCGTTGTGTGTGCATTTGGTAGAAAGCAGTGGGGAAAAACGGAAACATACATGGGTGAAGCCATGGGTGTTATGTCAAGATAATAAAAGTGTTCAGCAAAATTTGTTATGAGAGCTGCAACTGGAAGACATCAACTCTTATATAAACTACTTAGAAATGGATGAGAGTGCATTTCAGTATTTGCTTCAGTAAAGTGACTTCTCACATTACAAAACAGAATTCTCAATGGAGAATTACTATATATACAGAAGACAGGCTCACTGTGACACTGCAATTTATCGATACAGGAGTGAGCTACTCTAGTTTACAATAAAGCACTCCAATCCACGGTGCACATAAACCAAAGTAATTCCAGAAATGTATGAAGTGATCTATAAAGCACTGAAGGGGGAATATTTGAAGGTATATAATTGTTTGGTACACTATATTGGCAATAAGAACTATTTTTAATTTTTGAGTAATTTAAGTAATAGAATTAGTGTTTCATCACAGGTGTGGGCAAAGATCCGACACCCCTATGGCTTCCATCCCCTGCAGGTGTATCAAGTATTTCCTTAGATGGTGCTGTTTATACTGATCAAGATGCTGTCACTGAACATTTTACTGAGCATTATGTTCGCGCATCTATGTCTTTGAACTACCACCCTGCCTTTGAGCTCATAAAACAGCAGGTGGACTGAATGCACCTATCTTTTAGCACCCACCACCTGCATCCATGCAATGCTCGATTCAGTGAATAGAACCCTCCAGTGCCCTAGCCCATCGCCCTGATACACCCCCAGGGTCAAACCACATCCACAACCAAATGCTGAAACATCGCTCGGTGAATAGTCAGTGACACATCCTTGCCCTCTTTAATCAGATCTGGAACGAGGATGAGTTCGCATGTCAGTGGTAAGAAAGCATGATAGTTCCAGTACTGAAACCAGATAAGAACCGTCTAGAGATGGGCAGTTATCACCAAATGAGCCCTACCGACTTTCTCTATAAGTTGTCCGAATAATGGTGAGTAAGCAGCTGTGTTGGCTCCTTGAGTCTCTGGGCCTTTCGGCCGCATCTCAGTTTGGTTTTTGCAAAGGTCGCTCCACTGCTGATAATTTGGTTCACCTGGAATTCACCATCCAGAGGGCCTTTGCATGACCCCCTTATCATGACATGGCGTCACCACATCCTTATTGCATCACATGAGTGGGGTCTCCAGGGTCCATTCCCAAAATTTGTGCAAAACTTCCTGTCGTACTGTATGTTCTGGGTTCAAGTGGGTGCTACCTCAGTACTTCCAGATCAAAGAGAACGGGGTCCCACAGGGCTCTGTCCTGAGCAACTCCCTTATTCTGGTGGCCATCAGTGGTCTAGTGGTGGTGGTGGTGGTGGTGGTGGTGGTGGTGGGGCTTTGGCATCACCCTCCTTATATGCCAATGAGTTTTGGTTTTATTATTGCTCCTCTAGTATGGGTGTTAGTGAGCATCACCTACAAGGTGCCTTAAGAAAGGCACAATCATGGGTTCTCCCCTGTGGCTCTTGGTTTTCAGCTGCCAAGACTTGTGACTTGCATGTCTGTCACCATTGTACAGCCCACCCATACTCAGGGCTTTACCTAGACAATCAATTACTTCTTATATTTGAGATGTAGTGCTTTTTGGGACTGGTCCTCAGTTCCCAGTTGATGTTCCTTCCCCACCTCCGCCAACTGAAGTGAAAATGCTGATGACACCTCAATACACTTGGCTTCGTCAGCAAAACTAGCTGGGGTGCAGATTGCTATATCCTTTTGTGGGTCTATAAAGCACTGATTCTGTCCCGCCTTGATTATGAGAGTCTTGCACATGGTTCAGCATCACCTTCAGCATTGCGAATACTGACCCCATTTATCATTGTGGGGTCTGACTTGCGGCAGGAGCCTTCTGAAATAGCCCTGCGAACAGCCTGCTAGTTGAGGCTGGAGTACCTCCATTACCTATCAGGTGCCAACAATAGCTGCTGCATTAAGCTGTGTGTGTTCATAGCTTCCCTGAACATCCCAACTACTATGTCATTTTCCCTGGAAGGGAGCTTCATCTCCTACAAAAGCGACCCAGAAGTGGGTTTACAATTGCTGTACACCTCCAGTGTCTCTGCTCGGAACTGCAGCTTCCTTCCTTGTCGCCTCTGGTCAGGGAGAAATGGCATCTGTCCCCATGGCTTGTGCCCCCACCACAGATTTGTCTCAATCTTTTCACTGCCTGGTCTTGGCTGACCTTGAGACATATCCGGGTTCAGAAGTGTTATTCACCAGTGGCTCAACAGTCAATGGATGAACAGGCTTTGCATACACACATGCATTGTGAAGGGAACTCCACACTCTGCCAGGCTGCTGCAGTGTCTTCATTGCTGAATTGATGGCCATTAGACGAGCCCTTAGCTCTGTTTGTTCTTGTACCAGCAAGAGTATCCTAATCTGTATTGACTTCCCTTAGTAGCCATCTGGCTGTAGACAGTGCAACTCTCCTCTCCCACTGGTTATCGCTATCCAGGACCTTGTCTCTGACCTCCATGAAGCTGGACAGCCAGTCGTATTTGTTTGGTCTCCCAGTGGTGTTGGGATTTCAGGAAATTAATGAACTGGCCGGTTGGCAAAGCTGGCTACCAGGATGCTGATTCTGGAAATGGGGGTCCAGAATTGGACCTTAGGTCTTGTATATGCCATAGATTTCTTTAAGTCTGGGACTCATAATGGTCTGCCCTGAGCTCCTCAAACAGAGGGCAATTAAGGAGACCACAACCACATGTGCTCTTCTCACAAGGAATCCACAATCCTCTTATCAAATCTGCATTGGCCACATTTGGCTGACCCATGGTCTTGTTCTCTGACATGAGGATCCTCCTCACTGCAAATGTGGGGCCTGCCTGATGGTGGCCCTAATTTGGCTGCTTTTAGGCGGTATCTTCATCTTCCTGACACGCAACCTCTGATGCTGGCACACAATGCCAAAGTGGCTGATCTGTTGTTTCGTTTTGCCCATGAAAGTGGTTTCTATTAATCTCCGTAAAGTAGGGCCTCATTGACCGTGTGGGGGCTTGGTGTGGCACCCCTCCCCTGCTCCTGCCCCCGCCCCTCCTCTCCCCTCCCCCCACCCCCAGGGGCCCTTGGTGGCCCTTGCTCAGTGGCCCACCATGACCTTTACCTTTGCCACCTTTCTATTCTCTTTATTCTGTTTCATTTCTTGGTTTTAATGCCTTGTCTTGACTGATCTTTTAACGACTTGTCTGTGCTGTCTTTTTTTTTCCTGGCGTTTTATCTCTGGATCTTTTTTTAGTTACACGTATGCTTTCAAGGATTCACCTCCTTTGACAACCACTCCTGGTTGGCCACTTAATGGCTGAAGGGACACGTGACCTTGCAGTTTAATCCCTTTCACCGCAAACCAACTAGTACCACATTCAGACCAAAAGTAGTATTGTAGTAAAATTCTAGTGAATGCAAATTAAAATTTGTATATATATCCTCACTCCTTTGTGCAGTATTGATGAATATACAAATTTTACCATGAGTGACCATAACTCAAGAGTGCAGTATTGCCTTGAATTAGTAGAAAGCGCAACAAAACTTGCATCGGGTTTGATGGTCTAGTGGTAGTGTTTGGCAAGGAACTGAAAGGAAGCAGGATCAGTTCCTGGCTGGATCAAATTTTTGCACTCTGCCTTTTAACGTAGCATTTGCCTCTCAATGGTGTGGAGATCCACTAGAAATGAAACTTGGTTCGGATTCCACATTGCACTGCATATCCTCTTTTTCTGGTTTGATAACAGGTTTGCTAACCAGGTGCCTAAGTGACATAGATTGCAGCTGTTTCAGAACAACTGCCTAGCAAAAAAATGCAAATCAAGAATATATGTGTGGGTTCCCAAAATAACTCAGTTTTAAAATTGCAAACACGGAAGAACAAGAACAGGAGCTCCAAACTGTAGTAAAATTAGTATTAGTAGATTTACAATTGGATAAAAATCCTCTGTGAAGCTTGCCATTTACATTTTCCAGTTCTTTATAATTTTTCAGTATTTTGAGGTGCTTGTTCTCTTGTTTTACTAAAATTTTTCCGTATTTTGAGGTGCTTGTTTTCTTGTTTTACTAAGTCTTCAGCACAGGCTTCTGTTTTAATACACTTATTCTAACAGTTAAAAAAAAACAATGGTTTGCTTTGGATGTGAACCTCTGATTAATTTTGTTGTTGTTGTTGTTGTTGTAGGAGTATATGGGACCATTGCTTGAAGCAGTGC
Organism: Schistocerca cancellata; assembly: GCF_023864275.1. NCBI lineage: Eukaryota > Metazoa > Arthropoda > Insecta > Orthoptera > Acrididae > Schistocerca > Schistocerca cancellata. The sequence continues at coordinate 963,636,977 of NC_064627.1, forward strand.
GGACACAGAATAGTGAAATGGCACGGGACTGGGCTAGGTCAGAACACTGGGCAACAGTAGAACAACTTATTGCTGCAAGTTCCTTATCACCGCCTTCATCACGACCTCAAAGTAGCACATTTACATCTCCATTAACAGCTCCTGCTGCCTCTGCAGCAGCAACAGCAGCAATGCCATCATCACCACCAATGCACGAGGATGCAGGCTGGACCTGCAGTCATTGCACATTTTTAAACCCAACTGAACTATCAAGTTGTGAAATGTGTCAACTTCCAAGATAAATTTGTTTTTACATAAAGAAAAAAAAAGAATTGTGGACGGAAAGAATCTTACATAAAACAGGAGCAGACATTTCTTCTGGCATGGAAAAGACAAGAAATCACATTTAATTTTATGGAATAATTATTTGAGGACAGTAATTGGTTGCATATGTAGAAATAAATAGACAAAGTGTCAGTTTGTATTTGAAATTAAATGTACATCATATTTAACTGGATAATGAAAATGGCTGTGCCTCATTTAGAAAATACAAATTTATTTAATAAGAATGGAAAAATGAAGTCTGTGAAGTTTTTGCAATAATTTCGAGTGTTTTGGGAAATTAGAACTGAAATTCAGTATTAAATTTCTACATCATAAGTAACACGTGCTCACCATATTCAGTGCCTCTTACACAGTTGTAATATTTAAATAAACACTTCTGTATTTTAATGTATTTGTTTGATGTTGTGCCATTCTGTTCATCAGTCAGAAATAATTTACAAGTCATTCTGTTTCAGTAAGTATCCACAGACTAAGTGAAATGGAGATCTCAGATAGTGTTTAATATCTTCTGTTGGAATGTTTTCACTTTACAAATTTGGTTTGTCTATATTTCCTAAAAATGTACTTTCCTATTTTCATTGTAGATTAGTTTCATATTTATTAAAAAGAATTTGATGTCCAGAACTTACAATTTCAGTTTATTAATAGGGGTAGTGTAACGTAGTGACAGTGAATTTTTCAGATATTTAATAAAATTTTAAAAAATACTGCTACAGTTATTTCATTTCCTTTCAAATGGCACACATAATTTTACATTAAGGGAGGAGTGTGTATCTGTGCATGCAAAATGTGCATATACAAGGCTGTGGTTACTTCCTAATTGTTTAAATAGATTCCTGGAAGACATGTATGTAAACTCAGCACACAGTTCTAATTACTTTCTTTTGTACAATGGATACTTTCTGCCTAAGTGAGTTACTCCTGAATGTTCATTAGAACATCAGTGAATCAAATATGTTAACTTACTGTTGTTTATGCCCCCAGAGTTTGTAGTTTTACACAGGTAATGTGCGGAAAAGGATAAATGCAAAATCGTTAGTAGAATGTTCCACTCCCAAATAACACCTCAAGTGATGGCTGCTGGGGAAGTTCCCTAGCTGTGTGTGACAAATATTTAGTTCTGTATAAGGTATAAAGATACTTCTGGCATTGAGCAGGCCAGTGAAATATCTTGTCATAAATACTTTTACTGCCAACTCACGATAAACAACTACATTCGTCATATTTAGCTATTACTTCCTTTAATTGTAGTTTTCTGTAGTTATATCAGACTTTGTCTCCAAATAATTTCATAGAAATGGAAAATGTATTGAAATAAACATCCTCTTGAGCCACAACTCATGTGTTTCGCAAATTATTCTCAAATCTGAGGGAATACATCTTCTAAATTCATGTGTTTCAACAACGTAGAGGTAAGTAAAGGTGCTACAGAAAAATGAAAATCATCTAATTCAACTGTTTTCCCAGATAGTGCCTCCTTTGTGTTCAGAAATGTCTATGGGAATTCTTTGAATAATAAGACAAGTATATTCCTTGACATTTAATATATGGAAAAGAATTCTAAATTATTATTAATCTAATGTGCAAGATACAGTCAGTTGTACGATACCAGCACTTTTTTTTTCTTTTTTTTTAATGTGATTGGTGTCAAACATTCAAAGCACAAATGCAAAAAATCACCAACGCTTAGTGCTTGTAAATTTCTTCAGCATTGTAACAGAATATTTGCATAGAATACACAGCTTCTGCAATTGTATGAGGTATACCTTTAAGGAAATTTGCATACATGAACTGCAAGTCAGTAAAACATGGATTAAAAGATTTATATACAATCCACACTCTTTATAGACTTAGAGCAAGTATTTACTTTATTTGTGGTTTAATTAAGTCTCAAATGAAATGAGGATGTCAGGTGTTTGTTACTTTACAATTCACGATAAAAACATTTAACTTCAACAAAATATACGAAAAGTGTATAGAAAAGCTGGGGAAAGAAAAGAAATGCAACTATACAGTATGATTACCATCTTCACATGAATTCAATTAAGAAAGATTCTCTTTATTCATTTTTATTTTACAGAGCAGACAGTGACTGAATTTCATGAGGTTCATCTTTATTTTGGTGAAGTCACTTTTACTTTTATTATTAAATGACAGTGTTCTAACTTTGTTATGTTATTGATATAGTTTTATAATCATGTAGTCAAGTGGAATTGTTGCTTCCCGATGGTGTCACGTGGGGAATTGCTGCCTGTGGTAGCAGGAATGAGAGCAAGTGTCTGAACATAGTGGCATGTCCAACAGTGATCTGCCTTGTGCCACCTAACTCATCTCTTCTGAGATTACAATGACTTACAAGTTTATAGTGTAGGGTAAAGAGAGACAGGACACAAAACACACTACTTCCATCTCAGTCAGGTAAGATTGTATGTACTTAGTTTTTTGTTGCTGTCAGAAATCTTAAGAAGCAACCACAAATTTGTCACTCATCAGTTCCATTGCATGCTTTCCAATATACACAGCAAGGTTTACATGTCTCACTTAATCCATTACCGTGCATCACATTTATTTTGCATCACTAACATTTTTATTTATACAAACAACTTTCTGGGGAGAGCAGTCAGAGCTCAAAGACATTGTGAATAACAATAAAAAAAACACTCGATAACTATTTAAATTATCGTACAAATTATGTTGGTGTGTGTGTGTGTGGTGGTGGTGGTGGTGGTGGTGGTGGTGGTCTTCAGTCTTGAACACTGGTTTGCTGCAGCTCTACACGCTTCTCTCTCCTGTAAAAGCCTCTTCATCTCTGAATAACTACTGCAACTTACATCTTTCTGAATCTGCTAACTGTATTCATCCATTGGTCTCCCTCTGCAATTTTTACCTCCCAACTCTTCCCTTCAACTCTTAACTAAATTGGTTGTCACTTGATATTTCAGAGTGTGTCCTGTCAATCAATCACGTCTTCTATTTAGGTTTTGTCACAGATTTATTTTCCTCCCAATTATATTCATTACTTCATTAGTTATGTGATCTACCCATCTAATCAGCATTCTTCTGTAGCTCCATGTTTCAAAAGCTTCACTTCTCTTACTGTCCGAACAGTTTATCATCCATGTTTCACTTCCGTACATGTCTACGTGGTATTTGTATACCTACAGAAAAGAGTTCCCAACACTTAACTCTGTATTTGATGTTAACAAAAATCTCTTCTTCATAAAAGCTTTTCTTTCTGTTGCCAGTCTTCATTTTAAATCCTCTGTACTTCAGTCATTGTCAGCTACTTTGCTGCCCAAATAACAAAACTCATATTTCTTTAAGTGTCTCTTTTCCTAATCTAATTCCCTCAGCATTAGGTTGTATTAATTTGACTACATTCTATTATCTTTGTTTTGCTTTTGTTGATGTTTGTCTTAGATCCTCCTTTCAGGACACTGTCCATTCTGTGCAACTGCTCTTCCTTGTCCTTTGCTGTCTCTGACAGAATTACAATGTCATCGGCAGACCACAAAGTTTCTATTTCTTGTCCCTGAATTTTAGTTCTTACTCCAAATTTTTCTTTGCTTTCCTTTACTCCCGAGTGACAGGCTAGAACCCTGCCTTACTCCACACTCCCTTGTCAACCACAGCTTCCCTTTCATGTCCCTTGAATCTTGTAACTGCAGTCTGATTTCTGTACAAGTTGTAAATAGCCATTCACTCCCTGTATTTACTCCTGCTACCTTCAGAATTTCGAAATGAGTGTTCCAATCAACATTGTCAAAAGCTTACTCTAAGTCTACGAAAGTTACAGATGTAGATTTGCCTTTCCCAGACTCTCTACGAAGAGAATTCACACCTTCTGTATTGCCTTGTGTGTTCCTGCATTTCTTTGAAACCCAAACATCTTCCCCAAGTTCGGCTTCTGCCTTTTTTTCCCATACTTCTATAAGGAATCAATGTTAGTATTTTGCAACCATAACTTGTTAGACTGTTAGTTTGGTAATATCTGTCAGCACCTGATTTCTTTGGAATTGGAGTTATTACATTCTGCATTAAGTCTGAGGTATTTCACCTGTCTCATACAAATTGCACACCAGGTGGAAGGGTTTTGTCATGGCTGGCTCTTGCAAGGCTATCGAAATTATATTCTAACAGAATATTCTGTACTTGTGGAGCTGTATTTAGACTTGGGTCTTTCACTGCTCTATCAAATTCTTCTCGCATTATCATATCTCTCATGTTGCCTTCATTTATATCCTTTTCCTTTTCTATATTATGGCCTTCAAGTTTGTCTTCTTTGTATGGACCCTCTATATACCGCTTCCATCTTTCAGTTTTCCTGTCTTGGCTTAGGAATGATTTTCCATATGAGCTGTTGATATTCATACAGTTGCTTCTCTATTCTTCAAAGTAGACGTCCTCTATCTTTCTCCTAGTGATATATACTTCTAAATCCTTTCTTTTGTCTTCTACCCTTCTTACTTATCCATTTTGCACATCTTGTCAGTCATTTTTTAAACATTTGTGTTCCCTTTCAGATGCTTCATTTGCTTGATTTTTATATTTTCTCCTTTCATCACTTAAATCAGTATCTCCAGTCTTATCCAAGGATTTTTACCAGACCTTGTCTTTTGATCTATTTGAACTTCTGCTGCCTTAAGTATTTCCCCTCTTAAAGCTACCCATTCCCTCTGAAACTCTAAACTACCTCGAGTGTGGGTTCCCACTCCACCCCCCCCCCCCCTCCCTCTCCCCAACTTACCCATATCCCATCTCATTCATTTTGTACCTTTTTACCATTTCGTTAGTTGTAGTCTGCAATCAATAAATTGTGATCTGAGTTCGCATATGCCCTTGGAAATATCTTAAGATTTAAAATCTGATTCCAAAATCTCTTTCTTACTATTATATAATTAATCTAAAACCTTCTGGTGCCTCAAGGTCTCTTCAACATGTACACCTCCTTTCATGATTCTCGAACCAGGTGTTAGCGATGATTAAATGATACTCTGTGCAAAATTGTACCAGGTGGTGTCCTGTATTCCTTTCCCCAGTCCATATTCACCTAATCCCCCCCCCCTTTTCCTACTGTCAAATTGCAGTCTCCCATCACAGTTAAATGTTTGTCTCCCTTAACAAGATACATAACTAAAGAGGAGGTACTGAATAGGATTGGGGAGAAGAGAAGTTCGTGGCACAACTTGACTAAAAGAAGGGATCGGTTGGTAGGACATGTTCCGAGGCATCAAGGGATCACCAATTTAGTATTGGAGGGCAGCGTGGATGGTAAAAATCGTAGAGGGAGACCAAGAAATGAATACATTAAGCAGATTCAGAAGAATGTAGGTTGCAGTAGGTACTGGGAGATGAAGAAGTTTGCACAGGATAGAGTAGCATGGAGAGCTGCATCAAACCAGTCTCAGGACTGAAGACCACACCACCACCACCACCACCAACAACAACAACAACAACAACAACAACAACACAACAACAAGATACATTTCTCCAATCTCTTCATCTGTGGAGCCAGCTGTGTACTTTTGTGGTGAATGTTGGCTTTTAGTATATCTTGGCTACGATAATGCATTTGCGGTGCTGTTCATAGTAGCTTGCCCACATACCTATTTTCTTTTTCCTTATTAAACCTGCTCCCGCACTATTTGGTTTTATATTTATAACCCTGTAGTCACCCCACGGCATTCTCCTGAGTAGTCTCCGCCCAGAGATCTGAATGGAGGACTATTTTACCCAAGAGGATGCTGCCATCATTTAATAATGTAGTAGATCTGCATGCCATTGGGAAAGTTAAGACTAGTTTCCCCTTGCTTTTGGCCATTTGCAGTTCTAGCACAGCAACGCAGTCAATCGTCCAACTGTTGCCCCTGCAACTACAAAAATGGAAATGAGCATACGGCATTGTGGGCTGGGAGTCCTCCATTCGGGGAAGTTCGGCTGCCGAGGGCAAGTACTTATTGCATTCGGTTTCGACGCCACATTGGGCGACTGCAAGTACAGAAAAAGCTTTACACACTTTTGACAAACATCTATCGGGTGTACTCAGTGTTGTTATGAGAACCCACCATGTGGTTGGACTCTTAATGTGGATAACAGTCTCTGTAACTGCCCATCTACATGAAAATATAACAATTGTGACTACTTTTGTTGAATCCCAACACTATCTGTGGTTCTGTATTTCTGCCATTTCATAAAATTTCACACAGTGATGTGTGTTCTTGGCAGATAAACCTGAAGATGTGTCTATACTGACACAAAACTGGCAGTTGCAAATAAAGCACCTTCATACAGTTATTCGGCTTTTCCTGACATTTTTAATTGCTACAATTTTTGTGATAATTTAAATGGTTATTGAGTGTTATTTATTTCGTTCTGAGATTATTATTCTGGTACAGTACCAGAAACACCCTTTTGCGTCTAGTTCCTCGTGCCTATTTATTCCTGAAATGTCAATACACATAGGTTAATGTGATCTTGTGATATATAGTTTTACATTTCGATAAAATTGTTTCAACGAACACATATTTTGTTCACTACACTCTGCTAACACACTTGCTTTAATTATTCTTGTATTGTAATACAGTTTTACTTGGGGTTAAGGTGTGTCTAGCTCTTCTCATATTTAGTCTTCTTGCTAATGTGAAAACCACCCTCACACACCAAATAAGGCAAATGAAATATTGAAGCCTCACTCTGTTTTTTGCAGTAAGGAGTTGCAGTTCACACTCAGTTCAAGTCATGTGCAACACAGCATAATCTCAACTCTCGTGTACAGTCACAAGTAGTTTGCAACTATATCCAACAGACTTGTAGGAGAGAATCTAGACTATACTCGGTGACAAGGTTTCAGCTACAAAAATACAAACAAGAAAAATGTATATTGTACAAGTAAAGTGTGTGTACATAGCTAACTACAACAGAAAGATGCATTAAGTTAAATATACATGGAACCTATGGCAAAAGCATAGTCTTCGCCATCTCCTCACATAGAACTGTTTTTTAACTTGTGTGCTCTTATCTTTACTCAAAATGTGTGTATTACATCCACTTTTGTATTCTCCACAAGTGGTCATTCAAAATTACTTCTTACTTACTTCCCACATTCGCTACTAAGAACAGGCACATATTTACATACAAAGTTCTATCCACAATGACATAATTCATAGATCATGTGTGCTAAAAGGTGACGGCCAGATTTGAGTTATGTCTGTCAGTTTATATTTTAACATTCTCCGATTTTTGTGTGTGTGTGTGTGTGTGTGTGTGTGTGGAATAATTTGTCCCAGTTTTTTTCTCGTATTTTATAACTAAAAATGTTTACATTACTTTAGGTGTATTACATGTGTAGAAAGGAAAGTCATTTAAATTCTCCTTATATATGTGCACCTGTAGGGGAAAACATATGAATATACTTATCTTAATAACAGTATGCATTCAGCCATTTTCCTTGCAACATCGTGTAACCAATTCCACGTTATCATTTGCACGCTTCGCACTGAGTTATTGTATAATGACCATGCTTGAATTGTGTTTTGCATCATGGTTTTCATTTATCATACAAATTCATGCCTTGTGTAACAAAATTGTGTAGTCTACATCAGTGTACTATACAGTTATTCTTTTAAGTAAGAATGTTAGAAGTCACACTTCCAAGTGTATGTGAGAGAATCAATCTTCCTCAGTGCTGGAGTCCTATGACAGTCGACTGAAGCATAAACTAATGAGTGGTTCATAGCTCTATCTTTAGGTCATAACTTTTTTTTCTTTTTTTATCTTAATGTATAATTCAATTTGACTCCTTAGAGAAAACATAGGAGTACTGCTCATCATATTTTCTGTATTTGATACTTGTGCCTCTTTACTCCTCATGACTTCTATCCTCAACACATTAGAATAGTAGGGTCCGACCTTGCTTCCGACCACTGCCTTCAATAAATAATCCTCCATATTGTAAAAGGATGTGCATTTGTGTCATTCCCACTGCATAATACATGAATTACTAAGTGCTGGGCTCCCTGTAGGTCAAACCAGACTGCACACACTGTCGGCAGAGCAGTATGATAAAACATTATTCTCCAGTGCTTACTGTATGTGGTATTTATGATGCAATTCATTTTTATTGTAGTATAGATATAAATATTGTGTAGAATTTCTTATAGTCTAGGTTTCTCTTCATAATCTCTTTACAGTGTATATCACTAGAAAATAAATTTCTCTCGACCACTTCCTCATATGTCCTCAATGTTACTATCTACATTGTCTAAATTGGGTACATTCATCATATTTTTCATGTAAATTTCAACTAAAATAATGATTACATTCCATTGGTGCTCAGTGTACAAATTTTTTAAAGTCTTTCTGCAGGACTAAACCTCATATCTTTCCTGAATTTAAATATGCTGGATGTGGAAAAATTGGCAATCACATTCGGACCTGAATACAGTAACTGCCATTTACGGTTAAAAGAGAACTTTCCATCCAATCTGACATTCACTTGAGTGTTTTAGCATTTTGTCATAGAACACCTCCTTCCATTTTACGTTTTCACTTAAGGTTATCAGGGCTTTTCCCCTCGATGAAATTTTGGGTAGTGGTTTAATCCACTCCACCGCTTACATACACAACATCAATTCTGTTGGAGTAAATCTTTCGGATGAATGTGAAAGATTTTTGCTCAAATGGAGCTAAATATTCTACCCACTTAGTCTGTTTTGTAGGGTGCAGATAAACTTACTGAATTCCTAGAAAATCCTGTCCATATGATTTGCTTCCATATGGAAACAGGAAACTAGAATGTGCTTCACTTGTTTGTCTTTCAAGAAGGTTTCCACTTGTCACGTATGAAATTCGAAGCATTGTCTGTTACGAAAATGGCAGGTTTCCACCTCTAGGCAAGTATACTTCGGAGAATCCTTTTCATGCTAGTGGCTGATCTTAAGTTCTTGATAGCATACAGCCAAACCAACAGCCTTGCCACAGTGGTAACACTGGTTCCTGTCAGATCACTGAAGTTAAGCACTGTGGGGCTGGGCTAGCACTTGAATTGGTGACTGTCCAGTCTGCTGAGTGCTGTTGGCAAGTGGGGTGCACTCAGCCCTTCTGAGGCAAACTGAAGAGCTACTTGATTGAGAAGTAGTGGCTCTGGCCTTGTGTGCTTACACACGGCTGGGAGAGCGGTGTGCTGACCACATGACCCTCCATATCTGCATCAAGCGATGCCTGTGGGTTGAAGATGACCTCGTAGCCGTTCAGTACTGGTGGGCCTTCATGGTTGATTTGGACAGTTTTAGTTTTTTTTAGTATCCAGCCAAAAATATTTTGTAAAGATGTCAGTGACACCACATCTAGCCTGGGGAAAAGGTCCCTTGACATCCAGTGATACTAATTCTAAAGGCTTTGTAGGAATGACCAGATGTAATTCAATCAGACAAGATTGGTTCAAGTGTTTTGCTTTCTGCCAAACAGTGCATGATTTCAGAACCTACCGAACTGTACACCACACATTAGGAAAATGACAATAGACTACAGTTTTGTTAATGCACTTGGAAACTCTGCAGTGTCCCCAAACATGATGCGCTTAATGAATGAAATCATTTACACAAGTTTTGGGTACTCATACTCACCACCGAGAAGATTCAGGTGTGCATGGTGAAACAATATTCCATTTTATTAGATGTAGTATTTACATAGTCAGTCAGGACTATTTTGTTGTAGTTTCTGCTTTACACGTTTCTACAGGGGATCAGCATCCTGTAGAAGACTTGTGACAGTAAACATCTTTAAATAATAGGAATGGAAGGTGTCATCATGTGTAAGTAAAAACCAAAAGTCAGATGTTTGCTCAATGAGCTTCACAAACTCATTAAGACCTCACAGGAGATATGAAAGAATGTCTACAACAATATTCTGTTCCCCATCTACAAATACAATTTCAAAACTAAACTCTTGAAGAAAGAGAGATGATGGGCTAATTGTGCATGAAGCAGCTTGCAAGTTGAAAGAAATGACTACGCTTAGTGGTCACAGAGAACTTTGGTGTGTTTACCCCACAGATAATACTGAAATTTCCTAAAAAGCCCAAACAGCTGCTAATGCTTCTAACTCTTTCACTGAATTTGGTCATTAACACTCCGTGAGAATCCTGCTCACAAAACGTATTGCAAAAGTGGTAGGTCTTCCATTAACATCTTTAATTTGAAACAGAAATTCTGCCATTCCATCTACTGACATGCCCATGACTTAACAAAATATTTTATTCATGTCCAGGTGGTGCCATAGGCTTACACTGACTAAGGCTTCCTTTATTCCCTCATAGTCCTTTTCATATTGGATTGACCAAAACCAAGTGGAATTCTTATGCAGTAAGGCACCATTTACATAAAAATTACTCCATACCAAGGGATGGTTTTAGTTGTTTTCTCATTTGAGGTACAAGAAAATGTGTAATTACTTCAATCTTTCCTTTGCAAGTATTTTAGATGAAGAAATAACATGTCCTTTATATGTATATATATATAAAATTCACATTAACTCCAAAATTTAAAAATTTATTCAACACTTCATCTAATAGTTCCAAGAGTTCCTTTCAGGACATGGTCACAATTAAAAGTTCATCTACATGTGCTGTTAGTCAGCTTAACACTTTTGGGCCCAAAACAGTATTGTCTTTGCAGCTGTAAGTAGTGCACAGCAGTACAGAAATTGTGAAGGTTCCATTATTTTCCATGTTATCATTCTTCCAGTTTCCCTTCCAACAGCTTCCGTCTTTGGCAAGGTATAGCATAAGATGTGTGACAAAAGGTCCAATGAGAAAACACTTCCATCTTGACATGCATTCACGAATAATCCCAGGTCTCATGCCTAATGCTGGCAAATATTGTGACAATAACTCAAATAATTCATCTTCATATGCTGCAGTTAGACAGGAAGATACCATTATTTTCTCTTTTATGGCCTGAATGTCAATCTGCAAATCCACTAATGTGTCTGGGTATCTCATGGGTGAATAATACTTCTGGATAAATGAGCTACAAAATCACTTTCTGACAAAACTTACTATGGTTCAGTCGAGGCCTGACCAAATCCAAAGAAATTTCTTGTTTACCAACATAGAATTTGCACTTGCCATTGTACAGATCTATTTTCACTCCGTGTTGCTGGAAAAACTCCATTCCCACTATACAGCTGACAACTAATTTATCTACCACTAGAAAATAACATTTCACTGTTATACAATCAAATGTAATAGGTATGTGAGCTTGTAGTAACACCTTGTGGTCATACTGTCCACTGTATCAGTGCATGACAGTTTTGTGCAGGAAAAGTGGGTCTGCAAATCATTTTACTGATTTCAGTAAATAAAACTGGAGATATGAAATTTGGGGTGGCACCCAAGTCAAGAATGATCACAGGAATGTTCTCTGTGTGAGCCTTGACAATCACTTCTACTATTTCTTCAGTTACTTCTTGACTTTGTGCCTCCTTGAAGCACAGTTTATCATGAATATCTTGTTCATGGTCATATTGTAAAAACAGCATATGCTCCTATTGTCTGTCCCCATTCTGTCCTTCAATTCGCTGGAGGGCATAACAAGCCCAATTCAGGTTTTCTGCTGACAGCAGAATAGCATACCTACTTTCCATTACTTTGACTATGTTGACATTGTCTACTCTGCTCTGCCAATTCGTGTTGTTGTTATGAACATTTTGACTACCCATCTGCAAGCTCTTAATTTGTATTTGTTTTGTATTTGATCTACCACTAGAAAAGAACATTTCACTGTTATACAATCAAATGTGATAGGTATGTGAGCTTGTAGTAACACCTTGTGCGTTTCTGAAGAAGAGAAATTTGTTAACATCGAGTATAGATTTAAGTGTCAGGAAGTCGTTTCTGAAAGTATTTGTATGGAGTGTAGCCATGTATGGAAGTGAAACATGGACAATAAATAGTTTAGACAAGAAGAGAATAGAAGCTTTCGAAATGTGGTGCTACAGAAGAATGCTGAAGATTAGATGGGTAGATCACATAACTAATGAGGAGGTATTGAATAGGATTGGGGAGAAGAGAAGTTTGTGGCACAACTTGACTAGAAGAAGGGATCAATTGGTAGGACATGTTCTGAGGCATCAAGGGATCACCTATTTAGTATTGGAGGACAGCGTGGAGGGTAAAAATCGTAGAAGGAGACCAAGAGATGAATACACCAAGCAAATTCAGAAGGATGTAGGTTGCAGTAGGTACTGGGATATGAAGAAGCTTGCACAGGATAGAGTAGCATAGAGAGCTGCATCAAACCAGTCTCAGGACTGAAGACCACAACAACAACAATTGATCTCCTACCATGACTACACATATTATTGTTTCCCTTCTATTGTCTGAAACACTTTACCTGTTATTAAAGGGTCATTGTTATTGTTATGATATCCAGGTTTGTATTGGTGTTCTCTCCTTCAAGAACTACTGTTGTTTACATGGTAATTCATGTTTTGTTGACTGTTATTGTGATGCAAAATAGGCGTGTGCCTGCTGTCAGAATCATTATTATTATTATTATTGCTATTATTCAAATGACCATTACTTAAAGAACCAGAATGTAAATTTGTAGTATTACTGTGTTCTTTCTCTTCCTCATCAATTGAATCGAGTACAGAAAGGAAATATTCTAAATCTGTTTCTGGCATAGTAACTAGTTTTTCACGAATGTTAGGTGGTAACTTTCCTTTCAGAATTTTCAGGACATCAATATGTGAAATTCGTGTAGTCCAGTATCCTTTTTTGTTTATGTAATGCTCTAAGTACTTTTGTAAGCCCCCTTGCTTACTCTTAAAAAGTTAGGACTTAAATACCTCTCTACTAAGATGCTCTTGGACAGAACTAGACCAGAATTTGTCCAAGAAAAGTTTGTTCAAATTGTATGTAAGTGTGACATCACTCAGCTATGTCTGCTGGCCACAGTAAAGCATTACCTAGTATAAAGCCTAATACATAATGTATCTTCTGTGCATCTGTCCAGCTATGGGGTAATACATTATTAAAAGATCTTATAAAAACCACAGGGTGTACTTTCATTGAGCAACACTGAAGAAGTCAAGGGTCCTGCCGCCAGCGATTGTGGCAGTATTTGGTAAATCTATATGACTAACTGGCGGCATGCATAAATAATTACACTTGCCATTGTCTCCTTCTCTACTGTAGTATATTGGTGAAGTTGAACGAAGACTTTCCTGCATAAGAGATAAATCTTTGTGCATATTCCCAGGTTCAACTGCATTTGATCTGGGTAAATTGATTTCACACAAGTCTTAACTTTGTACAAATGAGATCTGTCCAAAAAAATCCGAACATTTGTAATTTCACGCCAGAGTTGTGTTGGAGCAAAATGCGGTTGGTGTCCATGCACACACCTGTGTTTAATGTGTAACTGCCAGAAGTTTCATTGTTATATGTTTGTTAGTAATGGTTCGTAGCTGTATTGAGAAGAACATTGTATCACACAGTTTCCGGATTTCAAGATGGTAGAGTTAGAGGAACAATGCATCTTCATTAAATTATGCATGAAAACCAAGAAAACATTTACAGAGACACACCAAATGATGCAGGAAACCTACAATGATGAATGCTTAAGCCATACTCAGTGTTACGAGTGGTTCACACGGTTTAAAAATGGTAGGATGGAAGTTAAAGATGACCTTCATTCAGGATGCCCTTCAACGTCTACTGACTGTGCTCGTGTCAGGAACGTAAGCGAAATTCATGCCACAGGGACAAACTGTTAATCAATGGTACTATCGAGGCATGTTGTGATGGCTGCGAGAAAATGTGAGAAGGAAACGGCCTGAAATGTGTCGAGATAATTCATGGCTCTTACATCACAATTACATAACCGTACATTCATCCCTGTGATGTGTGATTATTGCACAAAAAACTAACTAACTGTGCTGCCTCATCCTCCATACTCTCCAGACCTGGCCCCTGCAGACTTTTTTTTATTTCTAAAGTTAAAAACTCAGTTGAGAGGATGAAAATTTGCAACGATAGACAAGGTAAAAGAAAATTTGTAGATGATGTTTCACATGATCCAGCAATAGGCATCCAAGGCTTCTGGATGTGGAACTGGATGTGGAAACGGTGTTGGGAGCTGTGTATCAATTGTGGAGGAGAGTATTTTGAAGGAGACCATGCACAATAAGTAAAAGGCAAGCATAGAAAAGTTCTGAGGGACAAGGTCCAAAATTTTTTAAACAGATCTTGTATCTGTTCTTAATATTGTTATCCACTTCATAATAATTCTACTTTCTCTGTCAGTTATTGAGTTTTCATCCTCTTTCATATAAGTTCAGTGTAGTTGTAGTATCTTTTCAGTGAGAGTAGTATTACTATAAAAAGCCCAACTCAGTCCAGTCATTAAGTTTCTGTAAAATACTTTGTTGTTTTGTAAGACTGCATAATCTGTTCCAAACCTTCTGCTGTTCATCAGCATTTATTTAAGTTATCCATTTGTTCAAACTGCTTACCTATAATGCCTTGTTGACTTAGCATTGTTTGTATATATTTAAGCAGCAAATTTATGTTGCTTGCTTGCTTCACTTAGGGATGCATCATCCTGCATTGGTGATGTGGTATTATTATTGGCTGTTGCTTGGTTCTCAATCATCGAACTAACAGGAACCTTCAACCGCAGTACTGCCTCTTTGACAAGACTGTTCAGAAAAAGAAAGAAACTTTCACTCAGTAATTGTGACAATGTGTCACCTGTCGTATGAATCTCCTGAAACGTTTGCTCCAAGAGAATTTTCTGCCAAATTTGGCTCATCAATTCTTTGTGAAATATTATCGCACTGCTCGAATGTGGATTCACTTTTGCTGTCTGCAACATTTCTCTGATTGATCATTTTGTTCGTGTTAGCAGAGTCGAATATTCTTTGCCCTGTGTCAGATATAATGTTAATATTAGCCATTTTTCAAAAGATATAACTATAATTTATCATTAAAGATTTTATGAAAATTGAGTGGAAAAGGGTGAATACAACAAGGCAATTGCAAGGCAACAAGTTCTCAACAACGTAACCACATGCCATAGAACATTCTACGGGGTGTATAAGTCTTGGGACATCCAGGAAATACCTGGGAATTTTTTCATCTGGAGTAATGGGAATTTTCTAAAATTCCAGGAATTTTTTATTGTTACAGTTTTCAGTTAAATTTTTGTAATTTTGACTGATAAAAACTGATACTCAAACAAAGAATTTTACTTTAGCCTTGTAACATCTTGTTCTGTCCCTGCAAACGTGAGTATGTAGTGGCATATAAACATTTTGTGTGACTAGTATTTGTGATTATAGTTACTATTTGACTTTAGATATATAGACTAGTCCGTGCCACTCTTTTTAGTAACTTAAACTTTCCATGTTTGTAAGCTATCTTTTAAAGGCATGTTTTATTTGGAAATAAATGTTCAATTCTATCAGATCCCAGATATGTGGTGATATTGACATGATAACACAATAATACAACCTCATCAGCTTCAGCGTTCCACACTGCATCATAAAGTGAGCGTTCGCTACTTCTGCTCGTTTTCACATGAAAATGGACAATCTGCCTGTCACCCTTCAGCCAGCTATGAGCAGCATGATTAATAGGGTTACAATTAAACCCCAGCCCTTCTGGTAACACACATATTGTTGCAGTTTGCACAGCTTGAAAGCCAGCTTGCCCTTGCACAGATATCAGCAGACAAAATGAGGTATAGTTATGTAGTCACAGCACTAAAAGAAGATGCAGCTGCTAAGGTGCAAGACATCGTTGCTGCACCACCCAACGCTGAATGGTATACGTCAATGAAGAAGGTGCTAGTGTCACGCCTGTCACAGTTGGAACCAAAGCGACTGGAGAAGCCTTTTACGGACTGAGGAGCTCGACGATCAAACTCCATCACAACTTTTACATCGTTTGCACATAATGGCAAGCAATATTTGGTTGTCCCAATTACCCTCAGACACTGAAAAAATTCTGGCAGTGTGCATGGGTGATTTAAATGCACTAGCGGACAGGATTGTCAAGCTGTATTCCACAACAAACGTGTCAGCACTGACACTGTGGCAAGGGAATACATCTGCAGTGACACTAGCATCACTCTAGTCGCAATTAGCAGAGCTTACCATGCAGATAGCTACATTAAAAATGGGACATACATGTCAGCAACCAAGCCACCTATTGTCAAGAAGTCGTAACCACTCACCATCGGCACAGAATGTATGCTGGTACCACAAGAAATTCCCCAGTGAAGCGTGAAAGTGTACACCATCACACAAGAGGAAACATGAAGTGCAAACTGCACCAGCAACAGCTGCTCATACTAGTAATTCATGTCGACTTTGTGTCACAGAGACCGCAACATGAAAGTACTTTAACTAGAGAACATGGGCAGAAGTGTACCCGGTAACTTGTGTTTCATGCCACAACTGTGATGATTCTTGTCTGTTTGCTGCTAACAGCTCTAAGATTAAAACATATGGTCAGGTCACATTGTTACTTAACATTGGACTACGCCATACATGTGAGTGATGCTTCACAGTAGCAGATATATCGCAGCATATCATAGGAGCCGATTTCTTATGCTTTTATGACGCAAGCAGTGGACCGATTCCACTACGAATCTGAATACTCCAGGGAAGCTGCGTAGCATTACTCCGATGACAGCACATACGGTTGCAAGAGATGCACCATACACAATATTACTAAAAGAATTTCCCGAAGTCATGCATCAGTTTCCTACTCTCCTGCTGGTTAAACACGCAGCAGTGCATCACATTTTTGACCATGCCAGGCCCAGCATCTCTCACTAGACCTAGACATTTGACACCAGAGAAATTGTGAATGGTGAAGCAGAAATTCCAAAGCATGCTGTAAATAATCATTTGCAGAGTTTTGAGGAGCAGCTGCACAGCCCCAGTCCATGTGGTACCTGTGAAGAAGAATGGATGGCACCATGTGATGATTAATGGCAACTCAGTGTGAGGACCATCCCGGATTGGTACCCTGTGCCATATATAGAAGACTCCTCTGCCAACATTCATAGTAAGACTATATTTTCCACTACTGCTCTAGTCCGGGCATATTATCAGCTCCCCATTGCCGTAGAAGTTATTCCTGAGACAACAGTCACAACACGTTTTGGTCTATTCGAGTTCACTAGGATACCTTTTGGTCTGTACAGTGTGGCACAGATGTTTCAGTGTTTCATGGATGAGATCACTTCTCTTATATGACGTCTACTGACATTTTGACCAATGTAATAGTGGCTTGTACTCCTGCATGTGCCAGATTGTGTACTGATGACATTTTGGTGATGTCTGTAACAAGAAGAACACTTACGTCGTCTGGCTCAGATATTTAATTGTTTGAGCGCACAAGGCTTAGTAATTAATCTTTCAAAGTGTACTTTTGTTGTGGGGGAAGAGCAATTTCTGGGTTACATGGTAGATGTGCATGGTGTTTGACCGCCACAAGATAAAGTGGAAGCCTGAAACAAGTACTTTCACCCCATTACAATCAGAGAGCCATGCTGATTTGTAGAGGTCATAAATTTTTACCAAAGATTTGTATATGATTATGCATTGATAATTTATTAAGGTCACACCAAAGCCAAATGACAGGTTGCATTGGACAAGCGAGGAAGACAATGCTTTTCAAGCCATAAAAACAGCACTTACAGAGGCTGAACAATTAGCACACCCCATGGCGCAGGCTCCACTTGCACTTATAGATGATGCCTCATCTGCCACTATTGGAACTGCACTGTAACAATGGGTTGAGCATTGTTGGCAGCCATAGCATTCTTCAGTCACAAGTTGTCAGCTTCACAGCAATGATGGGCAACCTATGACCCCGAACTGTATGCAGCTTTCGCTGCAGACAAGAAATTCAGGGATTTACTAGAGGGCCAACAGTTCACTATTTATACAGATCACAAGCCTCTAACTACACTTTTGCTGTAAAACCAGAGAAAGCATTTTCAAGGCAACTACACCATTTAGATTACATTAGCCAACTCACCAGCTGCATTGTTTATATACAAGAGAAGCTGAACATACCAACAGATGCACTATCACGTGTAGAGGTTGTGAATGCGCCAGCAGACACATGCTCACATGTTGAAGCATAGCAGCTACCATTGATTTTGATGCCCTCGCACAGGCCCAACAATGTGATAAAGAGTTACAAGATATGTTGCAACAACCAGGACAACTGAAGTTGTCACGATCCCTGAAGAAAATGTTGAATCGTATTATGACCTGTATGGACTGAAAGCACATCCATTTGTGCCACAACACTTTCGAGCACAAGCAGCTGCATCAGTACACAATCTGGCACATCCAGGAGTACAAGCCACTATTAGATCGGTCAAAAAAAGTTTTGTCTGACTTGTAATGCACACAGATTGCAAGATATTTGTCAAGCAAAGTATTGTATGTCAGAGGAACAAGATCACGCAGTGTGTCAGAGCGCCACCAGGTGCATTTCTGCCACCAAATCAATGTTCCGAACATGTTCACGTCAATATTGTAGGACTGCTCACAGTCTCAGAAGGCTATATCTATCTTACAGTTGTGCACTGATTTACCAGGTGGCCTGAAGCATTCCCCATGAAGGATATCACTGTTGAAACCATGGCACAGACATTTTTTCATAATTGGGTTGCCCAATTCAGTGTACCACTATGAATTACCACAGATCAGGGATGACAATAAGTGAAAGCTGCTCCGCGATGCCACACGACACAGAAATGGATGGAGGCAATACCTATTGTAACCCTTGGACTATGGACGTCATTCAAAAGTGATCTAAAGCATATGGCAGCAGAGCTAGTGTATGGGCAAACATTACATTTGCCAGGAGCATGGCAGATGATACATTCGATGCATCAGACTTTGCTGCTAGTTTACGAGGGCACATACAGCAGCTTAGACCAACAGCACCCAGAAGTCAGACTGGGAGACACTCATTTGTGTTCACAAATCCCGAAAATTTTGGACATGTTTTCTTACGCAATGCAGCAGTGTGCAAGCCGTTGCAACCACCGTATGATGGACTGTATCTGGTGATTAGCAGAAGTGGCCACACAGTCCAGACTAGAATAAATGGTATGCCTCCCACCATTGCACTGGATCAACTCAAGCCAGTGTTTTTTGGCGCACCAGACGTAGCAAGGACTGCAGGAGGCAAACAAGAAGATGAGAATATAGCACCAGAAAACATACCCGTACCCTACAGCCACCATGAGACACTACGGATGCCACGAGCCTCAGAGAAGAAAATGATGCTGAAGACTTGTACCTCACATCCCTCTGGAACGACCGACTCCAGTGCACAGTGCCAGGTTTCACAAAAGCGTTGCTACTGTGCAGGATGACATGTGTAGTTTAATCTCCAATATCATTAACACTGGGGGGGGGGGGGGAGTCATGTAGCATCTCATTGTGTCACTGCAAATGCGAGTGTACAGTGGTGTTTAAACATTCTGTGTGACTAGTATTTGTCATTATAGATACTCTTTGACGCTAGAGATAAAGACCATTCCATGCTACTCTTTACAATAACTGTTAAACCCTACACATTTGTAAGTTATCTTGCAGAGACATGTTTTATGTGGAAATAGATGTTCAATTCTATTAGATTGTACAGTCTGATACTGCAGCAATGAAACACAAAAGAGAGAAAAACACCAAAATGAAACTTCAGTTGCAAAGAAAGTGTGCCATTTACAACAAAACAGTGCACACACAAGTGTCTACCAACAGCAAAATGTATCAAAGGCTTTTGGGAGAAAACTATGCAGTACTTCATAACAACGAACTGCTTTCAATAAGCGTGACATGACAGCTGTTTACATTAGTTTCGTTTGATCAGTTGCCAGCAGATCACGTGCTTGCACAGAGCTGAAGTCACAGATAAGCAGCACCTTCTCCCACTTCTGGCTACTTCAAATGTGGCTGTTAGCTGTATAAGCAATAGCAGCAAACAGCCAAATGCTATCCACAAAAATTTTTCTAGCATGCCCAAGCTGGAACCTCCCCCAGGCTTGACGTGCTTTTTAATTTGTGTTGTTTATATCTTAAATTTACAGAATGCCATTCTTTGGTAAATTATAGATTGGCAGCACACTGTGTTTTGCCATTGTAACACTCCACAAGGGTTTACATTTACTTCTGAAGTAGAATATAAACTGCCAGTTACACAGTTTCCTGGGTTCACAGGTAATGATGTTAATTTTTTATACCATTTGAAAAAGTCATGAAAAACTTATTGTCCTTAGTTCTGGCATATACCAACAACTGCGGTGTTTTTTCAAGAAATTTGTATTTCTTCTTACTAGTTTTTGCAGTGCTGTGTGGATGGGGTAAACCTGATTGAAATGCGAGATAACAGTATTGCAGAGTTCAAATGTAAAGAAAATCTTTAACATAGTCACCACAAAGTAAAATGCTAGGGTACTTTGATTTGTAGGCCAAGGACTGCTTTCTTACTTTGTATTCCTTACCTGAATAGGATATGATAAAACAATTGCCCTAAATACAATAACTCTGTATGTCATCACCGAAAAACATGCTGCAGTGCTGCACATGTTCATTTGATGCCCCACTACACACAAAATTCCAAATAGAAATGTGATGAAAGGTTTATGAGCAGAGAAAACGTCAAGCACGGGCTTCCTATGTCATCACAGCTGCGCATGTGCAGTAACACTTGTTCTTTGGTGCTCTGTGGCAACTGTTCAAACAAACCTATTTCTAACAGGTTGTGGGAAAATTTTGTGACTGGTGGTTTGAGAAACATTACTTTCAAATTAAATTTCCTTTTATGGAAAATGAAATATATTATGTGTGAGAATGTGTGATTAATTTCTTAAATGACAGAGCGTTTGATCCCAAACTTAACACCTTGAGGACCAGCCACTTAGAAAACTTTTAGACCCAGAAGATGAGCTATTTATGTCATTATTTAAAATTTTGGTGGCACATTTGTGTGTGATAAAATCTTAAAGGGTAACACACTAATGTTATATGTGAAAGCTGAACTTTGCTTGTAGTTATATTATATGTACATTAATTTAACCCATTAACTTCTCCTATTTGTGTGTTTGTGCTACTTAACAGAGATGTTGCTATTAGCTGACTACATCACATGTCCTATGCTCTGAAAGCTGCTGTCATTGGCCGACGAAATCAAATGACATGAACTACGATTGGCTGACAAAAGCACGTCGCAATCTCGATTTCAGTGCCTCGGAAACTAATGTGCGGTATTTGGTGGAATTCATATTTATACTTTCGTAATAAGAAAATATGCAGTATACATGTTGCTGTGCGTCAGAGAGCTTTCCAAAACATGTTTGTTTGCTTTGTTTCCTAAAGTGCTGAGGAGCTCAATGCCGGTGTATAAAACCTTTACCATTCAAAAGATTTGTAAGTTTTACAACTCCAAGGAAAAGTACACTGTCACTTAACATGGAAAAGATGTATTTTCACCCATGAAAAGTGTATTTTCACCCAGGAGAAGGTACATGAATTTTTATTTTATTTATTTATTCATTGTGTGCACTCTGGTTCTGGGAATGAACCATTCTGCATTAGAGAATGCTATGCAAGTGTGAGAAACCTTTTTACTGATTTTAACTACACAGCAAGACGTCTACCTCATTTGGGATGTGTGTGGTTATTTTCATGTTTCTGACATTTCTGTCAGTATTAGTTTTTCACAATATGTCATTATTATGTCTGTTTTGTTATATAATCTCATTTATCATTGTAGCTTTTTAAGTCATAAGTAGAAACAAAAAATAATTATTATCATACATGAAATTGTTTCTTCATAAATTTAAATCTCATACAACATAACAAATTCAATTACCACAATTGAGATTGTCCAGGCATGGTCGCCATTTATAGTGTTACAAGGGTTACGTGTGGAAAAGGATAAATGCAAAATTGTTTTTGGGATGCTCCACTTGTAAATAACACCACAAGTGATGCCTGATGGGGAAGTTCCCTAGTTGTGCACAACAAATATTTAGTTCTATATAAGGTATGAAGACACTTTTCATGCTGAGCAGGCCAGTGAAATATCTTATTATAAATACTTTACCACCAGCTTATAATAAACAACTACATTCATTATATTTAACTATTACTTCCTTTAATTATAGTTTTCTGTTGTTATATCAGACTTTGTCTCCAAGTAATACAAGGTCCTGCAGAAAAACCTCCCCTTTAAGGAAAGCTAATAAAAACAAAACCAAATAAGGTAGAACAATTTTATTTATACTAAATAAAAGTACATATTATGCCATTTTAGAAAATACTCTTATGGTCTTACTTTTTAAATAAAACGTCCCTTAAATGGCTTCCTGCACTGTCGACACACTGATTGAGTCTTTCCCTGAAGTTATTCATTACTCTTTGAGTCATTTCAGGTGGAATAGCTTCAACCTCTTGTGTAATTGCTTCTTTCAGGGCTCGTAAAGATTGTGGACGTTGTTCATAAACTTTTGCTTTTAAATAGCCCCAAAGAAAGAAATCACAGGGCGTTAAGTCCGGCGATCGTGGGGGCCAGCCAATGTCTCCACGCAACGAGATCACATGTCCAGGAAACATTTCCTTCACCAATGCCAGTGACTGCCGCGCTGTGTGGGCTGTAGCACCATCTTGCTGGAACCACACGTTCTCTATTTCACCAAAAAGCTCCCTTAGTTGTGGTTGGAGAAAGTCGCGGAGCATGGCACAATAGCGTTCACTGTTAACGGTTAAATTCCTGTCATTTTCTTCGAAAAAGTAAGGACCGATCACTCCAGAATTGTAAACAGCACACCATACTGTTACTTTAGGGCTATGAAGTGGTCGTTTATGAAGTTCTTGGGGATTGTGTTCACACCAGTACCTGCAATTTTGGCTGTTCACTGTTCCGGCAAGGTGAAAGTGTGCTTCATCAGAAAAAATCACAATATCGTTGGGACGAATGTTCCGAAGAAGGTCTTGGCACAAACTTACATGGACACCACAGTCTCGTTCACTCAGTTCCTGCGTAGTTACAAGTTTGTAAGGATGCATTTTAAGATCTCGATGCAAGATTCTTCTCACACTTCGATCAGATATCCGTAATGCTGCCGCATGCTTTTTAGCGGATCGTCGAGGAGATTGTTGAACTGAAGCTCTAACTGCATCAACATTTCCGGGGCCTGTTGCAGTCCGTGGTCGTCCAGGTGGTTTCCTTTTTAATGCGGAACCTGTCTCACGAAAGTTAGCAACCCAAGAATAAATTGTTTTCTTATCGGGAACAGGGTCCCGTCGTCCGAACACAAAGCGAACGCGAAAAGCACGTTGAGTATTAATAGGCGATTCGCCATTTTGAATAAAATTTTCCACTACGAAGGCACGATGTTCACCAGACCACGCCATGGCGTACACTAAAAACGGCACGTAGGCAGCTACTTAACGACGCGCCCCCCACCACTCTGCTCCTTCTACTGTCCGCTGCACGTTACTTTGTAATCGAGGAGATTTTTATGCCGGACCCTGTACATTTCATAGGAATGGAAAATGTATTGAAATAAATATTCTCATTAAGCACAATTCTTGTTTCACAAATTATTCTCAATTCTAAAGGAATACATCTTACTTCAACAACACAGAGGTAAGAAAAAGATGATAAAGAAAAGTGAAAATCATTAATTTCAACTGCTTTCCCACATAGTGCCTCGTTTGCGTTCAGAGGCGTACATGCAAATTATTTAAACAAAAAGATAAATATACACTCCTGGAAATTGAAATAAGAACACCGTGAATTCATTGTCCCAGGAAGGGGAAACTTTATTGACACATTCCTGGGGTCAGATACATCACATGATCACACTGACAGAACCACAGGCACATAGACACAGGCAACAGAGCATGCACAATGTCGGCACTAGTACAGTGTATATCCACCTTTCGCAGCAATGCAGGCTGCTATTCTCCCATGGAGACAATCGTAGAGATGCTGGATGTAGTCCTGTGGAACGGCTTGCCATGCCATTTCCACCTGGCGCCTCAGTTGGACCAGCGTTCGTGCTGGACGTGCAGACCGCGTGAGACGACGCTTCATCCAGTCCCAAACATGCTCAATGGGGGACAGATCCGGAGATCTTGCTGGCCAAGGTAGTTGACTTACACCTTCTAGAGCACATTGGGTGGCACGGGATACATGCGGACGTGCATTGTCCTGTTGGAACAGCAAGTTCCCTTGCCGGTCTAGGAATGGTAGAACGATGGGTTCGATGACGGTTTGGATGTACCGTGCACTATTCAGTGTCCCCTCGACGATCACCAGTGGTGTACGGCCAGTGTAGGAGATCGCTCCCCACACCATGATGCCGGGTGTTGGCCCTGTGTGCCTCGGTCGTATGCAGTCCTGATTGTGGCGCTCACCTGCACGGTGCCAAACATGCATACGACCATCATTGGCACCAAGGCAGAAGCGACTCTCATCGCTGAAGACGACACGTCTCCATTCGTCCCTCCATTCACGCCTGTCGTGACACCACTGGAGGCGGGCTGCACGATGTTGGGGCGTGAGCGGAAGACGGCCTAACGGTGTGCGGGACCGTAGCCCAGCTTCATGGAGACGGTTGCGAATGGTCCTCGCCAATACCCCAGGAGCAACAGTGTCCCTAATTTGCTGGGAAGTGGCGGTGCGGTCCCCTACGGCACTGCGTAGGATCCTACGGTCTTGCCGTGCATCCGTGCGTCGCTGCGGTCCGGTCCCAGGTCGACGGGCACGTGCACCTTCCGCCGACCACTGGCGACAACATCGATGTACTGTGGAGACCTCATGCCCCACGTGTTGAGCAATTCGGCGGTACGTCCACCCGGCCTTTCGCATGCCCACTATACACCCTCGCTCAAAGTCCGTCAACTGCACATACGGTTCACGTCCACGCTGTCGCGGCATGCTACCAGTGTTAAAGACTGCGATGGAGCTCCGTATGCCACGGCAAACTGGCTGACACTGATGGCGGCGGTGCACAAATGCTGCGCAGCTAGCGCCATTCGACGGCCAACACCGCGGTTCCTGGTGTGTCCGCTGTGCCGTGCGTGTGATCATTGCTTGTACAGCCCTCTCGCAGTGTCCGGAGCAAGTATGGTGGGTCTGACACACTGGTGTCAATGTGTTCTTTTTTCCATTTCCAGGAGTGTATTTCTTGACATTTAGTGTATGAACAAGAATTCTAAACTATTACTTGTGTGGTGTGTAAGATACAGCACAAGTTGGCATTATTTTTATAGACAAAAGTAGCCAAACCTAAATGTTTAAGCAGGTCTACTATATAGTCTTACGAATTTTTCATCAGTGAGCACTCCCAAGAATTTAGAACTTTATATCTCATTTACTATTTTTTGTTGGTAAGCTACATTTATAGTAGGTGGGGAATTTTTTATGGTACCAAACTTTTTTCTGTCCCCTTTCAAATTTTAAAGTTAGTCCATTTGTGCAAAATTAGTTAACACCCTTACCAAAGACATCATTTACTATTTTCTCTGTGGATGCTTCTTTGATTTACTTCACAACAATGGTTGTATCATCTACAACTAAACCAGGCACATGCTGAGTCATGCTTTCCATAAAAATTTATTTTCATTACTATTAAAACATTATAATCTACACAATCATATGCCTTTGATAAGCTGCAGAAGATTGCAACAGGTGATATTTTATCATTTAAAATTTTTGTTATGTACTGAGAGAAGGTATTTACAGACTCCTCGGTTGAACAGACCCTTTGTAATGCAAACTAGGACTATCTTAAGTATCTGACTACTCAGATAGTTGAAAACTTTTAAGAATATTACCTTTTCAAACATTTTGTGAAATCATGTAAGAAGTGAGATTGATTGGTTGTTACTGACACCTGTGGAGTCACCTTTCTTATAAGGAGATCTAACAATGACACACTTTAATCTGTGTGAGAAAATATCTTGAACTGATTATGTATTACACTTGTGACAGAACATAACAAATTATAGGTCCAACTTCTTACTGGAGATTTCATCAACTTCACACAAACTTTTATTTTCAAGCATCATGAATGAACTTCTTTATTTCAGACATGGAATTGTCACAAATTTTTATTTCACTAAATATCTTCTGTACTAATTGTCTAGTGTACAGTTGTGCTTTAATGTCTTGCACATTTCCTGACCTACTTCTAAAAAGCAGTTAATAAAAGTATACGCTACACATGAACAGGATTTTATAATGCTTCTCTTCTCCTTAGTAGAAATAATGTCAATTTCTAAGGCTTCTTTACCTGTCTCTCTTGTTACATTATCCAGAATAATTTGCTTTTGTTGTCTGATCTGCCAATCTTTGACAAGATGAGCATACTCTTGGGTTTCTTTTTTCAGCTTTTCTTAAAATGTAACAGAACTGTTTATAATGTGAAAGTACTTCTTGTTGTCATTATTTTGGAGATCCCACTTTCTATTTCTGAAGGTACTTTAATACCTGCAGTGATTCATGGTTTCTCTAAAGACTTCGCAATACTGGACCTAATTTTAAACTGCTTTGAAAAATGGTTACAAATGTACGAAGAACTGGCTTAGAGCCCGTTGCTTTGCTTTCATTGACTGCGTGGGCTGCATGTAATCCTCTTTTCTTTTTTTTTTTTAACTGAATGTTTATGTTGTTCACAAATGCATCATCTTCTAAACTTCACACATAAATTAAGGCCATAGAAGCATGGACTTTTAAGAATGTATGAAAAAGAGATTCTGGAAGCTAGAGTCAGAGTTTTTTTAATCCTGTCTTTTTGAGTTCTTGTGGTGACATTTCCAAAGAAACTTTTATCCCCTAAAATACAACTTCATGAATCAAATCTAAATTTTCATACATTTAGCTTTAAAAATATTTTAATATAATGAAATATTTTCATAAAAACTTTCACACCATATTTCACCCCCTTAGGAGTTGAATTTCCAAAAACTCTGAAATGCTTTTTTTCCTGTCTGAGAAGCGTAATACAAATTTTCTTAGATATAGTTAAAAAAAAATGTTTCCATAGTGACATATTTTCATAAATAATTTCATCCCCTGTTTCACCCCCTTAGAAGTTGAATGTCCAAAAACACTGAAAAATGTATTTTTTTAATAACTAACTGAGAAGTCAAATACCAGTTTTCATTGGTGTAGTTTTAAATATAGTTTATTAGTACTTTAATAATGATTTATTTTCAAAAACATTTTTCATCCACTTAGTGATTGAATTTCCAAAAATGCTGAGGCATGAATCTTTTTTATATCTGACCAAGAAACCAAACACCATTTTTTGCACTTCTAGCTTCAAAATTGTCTTGATAGAGACATATTTTCAAAAATTCTCTCATCCCCTACTTCAGTAGAAGATCAACACTCCCTCCAAATTTCAAGATTCCATCCCTAGTGGTTGGGGCTGGGCACTGATGTGTCAATGAATCAGTCAAGCTCTATTTCACGCCCTTCCAATAACACTGCACATGTGTTTTTTATTTCTAACCCCAAAATCAAACACCTATTTCACAGCTGTAGCTTTAAAAATGCTTTATTAGGGCTTTAATAATGATTTATTTTCCAAAAAACCTTTCACCCACTATTTTACCCCTTAGCAGATGAGTTTTTCCAAGAATGCTGAAGCACATACTTTAATTTCTGACAGAGAAACCAAATACCAATTTTTGCAGTTCTAACTTCAAAAATGCCTTAATAGTAACATATTTTCAAAACACGTTTCATCCACTACTTTGCCCCTGTAGGCATGGAATTTTGAACAATCCCTGACTAAACAATCACTTCAGTATAAGATTAGCACCATCACCAAATTTCAAGTTCTCGTCCTTAGCAGTTTGGCAGTGTCTGATGAGTCAATGAATCAGTCAGGCCCTATTCTGCCCACTTGAATTCCCAAAAGCACTGAAATGCATTTTTTAAATTTTTAAAAGAGAAGTCAAGTTTCGATTTTCATAGATGTAGCTTTAAAATGCTTTACTAGTTCTTTAATAATGATTTGCTTTCAAAAAAAATTTGCACATCATTTCACCCCCATTGGGGTTAAATTTCCAAAAATTCTGAAACATATTTCTTTACTTCTGACTGAAAAACCAAATACCAATTTTTGTTGTTCTAGCTTCAAAATTGCTTAATAGTGTTGTAATCCATTCCTTCTGTATAACAGACTGCACAGTAAGGTACCAAAATATTTAACAAATGTTTCCCAATGTTTTATTGTTCAATATCAACTCACAAGTGCATGCTTATTCATAAAATATACCTATTTGTCTATTTTTTACTTTACATTCGTTTTTTATGGAAGTTATCACTCCTCCTCCATCTATATTTGGTCTGCATGAATATGCAGCTAAATTGTAACCACTTACTGTAAGATTATCTATTCCGGTGATTATATGATATTTGGACAGACAAATCTCATCACTTTCTTTAAAGTTACTGACATCTTCCACACTAACAGTACCTACTACACTAACTACTTCACATTTACCTCATAATATTCTGATGAGACAAGTTAATTTCCCAGTTAAAAAAGTTAATTTCCATCTACTCTGGTATGGTAATGTGGGAATCTGTCCATTTAATTTCATTTAATATTGTCTTATCTGAATTCAAACAACAGGAGTTTTTCTCCTACTCAGTCAATTATCACTTCCTTCTGTAGTGATACTTTGTGTCCCCATATGTATACTTAAAACATAATTATTTATAGCTGCAGAGTTAATGTTGATTTATACTTATTTTATGGTGTTGGGTTTCTCTGTATAAGTAAAACAAAGTTGATTCTGTATTAGCCTGAAACTGAGGCAGAAATCCTTATTCCTCACTGTTGTACAGTATCAGTTATTACACTGCTCTTATTTTCACTCAATAGTGCTTGCATAAGCAATGGGAACAAGCTGAGAAAAAATCACACTGTTACGACAATGGTTTCACAACTTTTTAAACTTGGGCTCAAATCCTGCTGAGGTATCCATAGTCATCAGATGAGTGTCGGTAGTTAGTTGCTTTGATAGAGTGATTTTTTCTCTACTCTTCAATATTACTAATGCTATTTCCTAAGCACCTAACAGGCACTGGGTCAGTAACCTTGAATATAACAAAATTATGTCATTTATTTGATGAATATGGAAGGAACTCACCGCTACCTTTGAGAAACTGTAAATCATTCTGCAAAAGGAATAGAAATTTTGAAAAAGGAAATCAGGTATCAATTCCATCAAGTCTTTTTTTACTCAACAATACCTGCTTACTAGGGAACTGTAGTAGGTCATAGCTACATATGACATTAATTTTGTCATTATACAAAAAAATTAATTACACAATGCAGCATACACTAGAATAAATGTAGAGAACAAAGAAACAAATAAAGGCAGAACATGATAGAAAACTAAAACCTGCAACTATTCTACATCTGGCTTGAACTCTATTAAGCCACTGACTGCCCTAGAATGTCTGTCAAGTCTCGCCATTTCCATAGCTGCTGACTAAACCACTTTTGACACCACAGTTTCTACTATGAACCCTTCTGGATTTGGGTCCTGGCAGGGCTAAAGCCACCACAAGGTCTTTCAAGCCCATATGCATGTCTACAACTATTTCCCACAGTCACTACATAGGACAATATATACAGATATTTTCACAGTATGCTTTATGGACTGTCTGTATCTTTGGGAATGTCTAAGTCACTGGCTCTCTCTTTAAGTTCCAGGACCGGATCGGCATCCTGGAGAGTACCAGTGACTGTAAAACATGATATTCCTCTGAGTGAGAACCAGAGGAAGCATCTGCTGTTCATATCCATTGACACATGTGGTCCTGGAACTGCAGGAGGCTGCTGCGATGGCTCAGTCCTATTGGCAGATTTTGTTCTAACAGTATATGGTTTCATTACACTACCTCTTCCCCCTGTTAGAACTCTTCTGGCATTGCTCCTCCCATACTGCATTGACTTAAATCTACTTTTAAACTCCCAGGACTTTAGTGGTATCTTTTCATTTCACTTGTATGTATATTATTTGATATTCTGTCAACTGCACTCCATAGGTTTGTGTTTACCACCACTTCTTCCATGGTAATGTTAGATCTTATTGCGTTTTTACCAACACTGTAGTTTGGACACTGCAGCACAATGTGACCTGAGGTTCCCTCATGACCACAATCACAAAGATTTGTGGTGTGCTTTTGAATTCTTTTCAGGTAAACAGCATGTGGACCATGCCCTGTTAAAAATTGTATCATTCCTCTACTGGGGTTAATGTGCCTCAATTTTAGTCTATTCCTGATGTACAGAAATAAAGCATGAACTCTTCACACTGTATTCAATGAGTTCCATTTATGCTGCAACTCCGGCACCTTCCACTTCTGCAGGGCTAGCTTGTTATCAATAGTTGTACTGAATCAATAGTTCTACTGAAGGTACCAATCAGCCAAAGTAGGATACTTCTGTAACATTTGTAACAGAGCTGGTGCACCCACCCACTTGCGGCAAAGCCCACTATGGTAGGTTCCCACAGCATCCAATGGAAGTTTGTTCTGAGCTGCGCATTGTGTGCCATGCTCTTTGTGTGACTGTTGCTATATGCACCATTAATATTACTTCTATTATGTTCTATTAAGACTGTTGCTGTTAATCGCTCCCAAAATTGCCCCTGCCTCAACCCACAGTAACCTACTATCTCCACACCATCCACCCAGCAGCCTCTGCCCCCTCTGTTCTGTCACCTTTTGCCAACTCACTCCCCTCTCCCTGACCCCCTCCTCTCAATTGTGCACTGCACTCTGCCAATGCATCCATCAATCTATTGCCCTTCTCTGCTCCTCTCCTTTCTGCTCTCTTTTCTCCCCTTCCCTCCCTCCCTCACAGCCTCCAGGGCAAAAGATTAATGTGTAACTTTCTTTTTCCTGTGCCTGTCTGCAACTCAGTGCATCATTTTTACGGTGGATAGCAATCTGTTCTTTCCATAGTTGTTGATATTCCAGCCTGGACTTTCCACTGTTTGAAAATATTTCCTCTTTCATCCAATAGCACACTGAGACATCGGGTTGTGTTACTACAGTGAAGTGGAGCACTCTCCAGTCTTATCACTGGATTTCTAGTAGATGACAAATTTCCCATTAGTAGTTCATATGCTGTCTTATAGGCAGCAATAGTTCAATGCAGGTGCAGCATGCCTGCATCTCAGAAGCGCACAATTTGCTTCCTCTTGAGTTTGTCCCTGGAACTTCCAGATATTGCCACAAAAACATCATTAGCATACACCACCATGCCATCTTCCTTTTCATCATTTTTTTAGTACCTGTAGAAGTGGTACAATAGTCAGCTCCCAAGTATGAGGCTGCTGACTGACTCCTGTGGCCAGCCTTTGTAATCTTCTTCAATATTTTGGTCTTCCCTGTGGTCCAATCAATTGTATGGCCCCTACAATAGCTCAAA
The DNA here is from genome assembly GCF_023864275.1 of Schistocerca cancellata. Taxonomy (NCBI): domain Eukaryota; kingdom Metazoa; phylum Arthropoda; class Insecta; order Orthoptera; family Acrididae; genus Schistocerca; species Schistocerca cancellata. The sequence goes on from NC_064627.1 coordinate 963,668,815, forward strand.
ATGCTATAGTAGAGGTATTTAGTGATCTGGATGTCTCTCATTCTTTGGAAGATTGCTGCCCATCATAGATTGTCACAAGCCCCAGATAAATCAATTAATATGCTGCCATGTGCTTCTGGTGGGTCAAGTCCACTGTTCTAAAGAGTGTGGTTGATGGCGTTTTCTATTGATCTCACTTTTCGAGAGCCAAACTGTCACTGGCTAAGACCAACAAGCTCCCTGTGTAACTGTATTCTATCACACAAAAGACGCTCCTGCATCTTAGTCAGTGTATTAAGCAGACATATTGGTTTATAGCTCTTTGGTTTGAGAGAGCTCTTGCTTTCTCCTTTTTTATTATTACAACTTCATCCATTTTCCAAAATTATGGAACTCTCCCCAGAAGAAATGCTTCATTCAATAATGTTAGGACTGGAGCAGTATAGGTTGTGATATTATGTAGTACTTCCAGATGGAGCCCATTGGGCCTGGTGCTTTGTTTCTCTTAAGCTCATATACTGCCTTAATCATCTCTTCTTGTGTGAGGGGCAGTACTTGTGTATTGTTCTCATAGTCTTCTGACAGAAAGTCCCTAAGATTTTTTCATTCATGAGTATCAGCAATTGGTGTGTCATTGGGTAAAGTGATTTTCAGCAGATGCTGATGTGGATGAGCCACTCTGTTAGTGGATCATGGTATCAATTTTTTTCTGCACCATTTATTGGGCTACTGTAGTCTTCTCTGTTAGAAGTTCATATGTCTTCCCTCATACATTCAGTTCAATGTACATCCTCACATACAGATCCCAATGCTATTGTTTATTTCCGAAGAATCTGGTTTTGTACTCACTCTTGACATTCCTACATACACTACGTATCTGGGCACCTGGCTGACAATGACTTAAAAGTTCATGATGCCCTCCATTGGTAACACTGGAATTCAATATGGTGTTGGCTCACCCTTAGCCTTGATGACAACTTCCACTCTCACAGGCATACATTCAATCAGGTGATGGAAGGTTTTTTGGGGAATGGCAGCCCATTCTTCACAGAGTGCTGCAATGAGGAGAGATATCAATGTCATTGAGTGAGGCCTGGCACGTAGTTGATGTTCCAAAACATCCCAGAGGTGTTCTATAGGATTCAGGTCAGGATTCTGCGTAGGCCAGTCCATTACATGGATGTTATTGTCATGTAACAACTCCGACATAGGCTGTGCATTATGAACAGGTGATCCATCGTGTTGAAAGATGCAATCGCCATCCACAAATTGCTCCCCAGCAGTGGGAAGCAAGAATGTGCTTAAAACATCAATGTAGGTCTGTGCTGTGATTGTTCTTTGCAAAACAACAAGGAGTGCAAGCACCATCCATGAAAACAATGACCGCGCCATAACACCACCACCTCTGTATTTTACTATTGGCCATACATACACTGGCAAGTGATGTTCACCAGTCATTCGCTGCACCCACACCCTGTCATCAGATCGCCATGTTGTGTACTGTGATTTGTCACTCCACACAATGTTTTTCCACTGTTCAGTCATCCAATGTTTACGCTCCTTACACCAAGCAAGGTGTCGTTTGGCATTTACTGGTGTGATGTGTGGCTCATGTGCAGCCACTGACCATTAAATCCAAGTTTTCTCACTTCCTGCCTAACTGTCATAGTACTTGCAGTGGATCCTGATGCAGTGTGGAATTCTTGTGTGATGGTCTGTATAGATGTCTGCCTATTACACATTACAACCCTCTTCAACTGTTGGCAGTTTCTGTCAATGAGAAGATGTGGTCATCCTATACGCTTTTGTGCTGTAAGTGTCCCTTCACATTTCAACTTCACTATCACATTGGAAACAGTGGACCTAGGGTTGTTTAGGAGTGTGGAAATATCACATACAGACGTATGATACAAATGACACCAAAACACCATACAGACGTATGACACAAGTGACACCCAAACACCAGACCACATTTGAAGTCTGTGACTTCCGCGGAGTGCCCCATTCTGCTCTCTCACAATGTCTAATGACTACTGAAGTTGCTGATATGGAGTAGCTGGCAGTAGGTTGCAGCATAATGCACCTAACCGTGCGGAGTTAATTTAGGGGCGACTAGACACTTCAACAAGAACAACAAACAATAGGATTAGTGTTGCCTCAACTTAACAAATAGCTTCTACTCCCCTAATGTTACACCAATGCCCATTCCCAACTGGCCACGGTTGATTGGCTAATGGAGATGGGTGCCTTCAATAACTGCTCACACAACATTACTGATTTATGTAATTTGTTAATAATAGTTCTCTGAAAAATAAGTCTAAAAACGCTTCATTCATAGAAACACTGGTTAAATAACCGTTCCTTTGATAAATCGGGTAATAAATTCTCAACCAATAACAGTAGCACACAACATCACTTCAAAATAAAAACTTACATAATCCTAATGGTAGAAAGGTACCTTACAAACTTCAAAATTCACTTTCATTTATCAGGCAGATATAAAAACGTATCCAAAACTCACACTTAGCATATTTGTCAAATTCCAGTATTTATAACCTGCTGAACTACAGCACACAACTGATAATTTCAAATCTGTCCAATGAGCAATCCTGATAACAGAAAATTATGTTCACAAATAAGACATATAATAACTTTATGACAACGCCCATCGGTCATTGGCCACACTTTTACACAATCATAAATTCTGTTGAAAAGTGAGAGTTACTGCTCAATCTCCACACAGTTAAGTAAACTAACACCACAGAAGTCACTGAAGGTTAATACACTTATCGTATTCCACTTCTTTCTTATCCAGTATCATGACATCCTTATTGTGGGCAAACATGCTACAGCATAGTGTGTTCAAGTTGGGCCCACGCTGTCTTGTTTATCTGCCATGGCAAAACACTCACACATAACATCGGCCACAGCTCGCCGTAAATTGTGTCCTTACAAATGCAGAGCCCACGGCTTATCGTTCCACAGCACCATTGAATTCCCAAGCATCTCGGTTTCACCATCAGTTCATTACCACAGAGTGCCAAAATTATTAATGCACAATTCGGACCATCCGGACCCCAACACTCTTCCGTTCTGTCTTCGCTTGGTACTCTCTAACCCTCCACTCCTCGTTGCCAGGGGGCCACTAGCCACCAACGCGGCACCCCAGTATCTCTGGTGAGGCCAATATCCACCTTAACACTCGCGGCCAGAAAACAGTCGTGCTGAAAATTGGCACATACTCCCCACCCCCCTTAATTGCCAATCACGGATCCCTTAAGTTCCCAGAATGAATAAGTGATGGACCCGGCTTTATCTGAGAGAGATGAGCTGTTATTGTCTTTCCTTGCTGAGGATCCATAAGCATAAAGGTGACCAGTGTTATAAAATGTCTAATAACGTATGGCCTGATGAAACGCGGGAGGAGTTTTTCAGTAACCTTAACCACCTTGCTGCTTATGGCCTCGAAATTTATTATATACACTGATTCTCCAACTTACACGGGTTTGGCCGCCACCACTCGTTGTAACACTTTGCGTGAATCTGGTGAGCCTTAAGAATATTGCACTTTGCCCTTTTCCGCTGATTCATCAGCTGCTGGGGCTCAATGTGCTCAGGTAGCAGATCCCTAATGGACCATAGGTTACTCAGAGGAGTGGAAATCTTGAAGTTCAATATGAGTTCCGCAGGAGTCAACAAATGCGTTTCATGCTTGGCCATGTTAAACGCCATCATAAGCCAAGGTAGCTTGCGATCTCAGTTCTCCTGGTGTTTACTGTGATAGGCAATTAATGCCACCCTGAGATTGCGATTTACCCTTTCAGCGTACAATGGGTTCAGGTAATAGGGAGTTGTGGTCCCATGGGTAATGCCCGTTCCCATGCGAAACTACTTAAACCCTCCTGAAGTAAAACATGAAGCACTGTCACTAATCAAATACTGTGGCAGTCCAAACATGCCAAATATATTTTTCAAATTCTGTATCACAATTTTAGTCATTGCTGCCCTAGTGGGATACATCCAAGTAAACCTTGTGAAGGCATCAATACATACTAGGATATACTTGTTACCTTTCTCAGATCAAGGTAAAGGCCCTACAAAGTCGATGTACATTTTCTGAAGGGGATAGTCCGCAGGTACAGATTCCAGCCACCCAACTCTACCATCCTGTGCTGGTTTGGCAGCAGCACGCATCTGACATGTACTAACATTGTGCTTAATATCTTTATCCATTTCCTTCCATATGAAATGCTGACAAATTTTTGCATGAGTTTTAAATATTACCAAATGTCCACCCACTGGTGATTCATGAAAACATTTAAAATTGAAAGGCACCAAATCCCCAGGAACCACAATTTTGTAACCTTTATTGTACCGAGCCATGCAACACAATACACTATCTCTAAGCAGGTATGGTGTCACCACCTTTCCTTCTTCAATTTTTTGTTTTATCTCCCGCCCTTCGTCATCCTTCTCGTGATATTCCCAAATGTCTTTAAACAGCTGTGGAAAATCAGTGAGAATCGAACTAAGTCTCCCTATGGAAGCACTACCTTCATCCAATTCATGACTATCATGTTGTATGTCAGGTTCCTGAAAAAGGCGGCTGAGACTATCGGCTAGATGGTTTTCCGGTTCTTTAATGTTCTTGACCTGGAACTTAATCGCCAAGATCTTTGTTGCCCACCTGGCTATCCTTCTGGTCTTACGAGGACGTGCAAGGACCCAGCTGAGCACCCGGTTATCGTTCTCTAAGAAAAACTGTGTCTGTTCCAGGTAATACCGAAATTTCTCCATGCCAAATAATACTGCGAGCACCTCCAGCTTGTAAATAGAATAGTTCTTTTCTAAATGGTTCAAAGCATGCAAAGTGTAAGCAGTAGGCCTCCTTCCTTTGACCCCTTCCTGAAGAAGGACCGCCCCCACCCCCGAATTTGAGGCGTCAGTCTCAAGTACAAACGGAGCACTGAAATCAGGAAGCATGAGTACTGGTGCTGACGCTAAGGACTGTTTCAGGGATTCCCACATGGCTTCCTGTGAAGGACCCTACTCAAATTTTTGCCCCTTCTTACGTAAGGCATTCAATGGGGCTGCCTTCTCTGTGAACTCCAGAATGAACTTACGGAAGAAATTAGCTACCCTGACACACTTCGCAACCTCCTTCACATTTCTAGGAATGGGCAACTTCTTTATAGCTTGCACCCATTCCTCAGCAATGGTTATCCCCTCCGTAGAGACCACATGACCAAGGAAGAGCATAGATTCACAAGCACACTTTACCTTGGCTGGATTCACCGTAAGACCCGCCTTTCTTATTCTCACTAAAACCTCCCTTAAGCGTTGATAATGTTTCTGCATGGAATTACTATAAACTACCAAGTCTTCCAAGAAGTGGTATATAAACTTAAACTTAATGTCCGAGAATATTTTGTCTAGGAGCTGAGACAGAACTGCAGCACCCATAGATAATCTGAATGGAACCCTATTGAATTAATAAATATTCCAATTGGTCGTAATCGCTTTGGAAGTTTCTGTGAATGGAATTTGATTATAAGCCTGGTTTAAATCTAAGGTGGTAAATACACTCCTGGAAATTGAAATAAGAACACCATGAATTCATTGTCCCAGGAAGGGGAAACTTTATTGACACATTCCTGGGGTCAGATACATCACATGATCACACTGACAGAACCACAGGCACATAGACACAGGCAACAGAGCATGCACAATGTCGGCACTAGTACAGTGTATATCCACCTTTCGCAGCAATGCAGGCTGCTATTCTCCCATGGAGACAATCGTAGAGATGCTGGATGTAGTCCTGTGGAACGGCTTGCCATGCCATTTCCACCTGGCGCCTCAGTTGGACCAGCGTTCGTGCTGGACGTGCAGACCGCGTGAGACGACGCTTTATCCAGTCCCAAACATGCTCAATGGGGGACAGATCCGGAGATCTTGCTGGCCAGGGTAGTTGACTTACACCTTCTAGAGCACGTTGGGTGACACGGGATACATGCGGACGTGCATTGTCCTGTTGGAACAGCAAGTTCCCTTGCCGGTCTAGGAATGGTAGAACGATGGGTCCGATGACGGTTTGGATGTACCGTGCACTATTCAGTGTCCCCTCGACGATCACCAGTGGTGTACGGCCAGTGTAGGAGATCGCTCCCCACACCATGATGCCGGGTGTTGGCCCTGTGTGCCTCGGTCATATGCAGTCCTGATTGTGGCGCTCACCTGCACGGCGCCAAACACGCATACGACCATCATTGGCACCAAGGCAGAAGCGACTCTCATCGCTGAAGACGACATGTCTCCATTCGTCCCTCCATTCACGCCTGTCGCAACACCACTGGAGGCGGGCTGCACGATGTTGGGGCGTGAGCGGAAGACGGCCTAACGGTGTGCGGGACCATAGCCCAGCTTCATGGAGACGGTTGCGAATGGTCCTCGCCGATACCCCAGGAGCAACAGTGTCCCTAATTTGCTGGGAAGTGGCGGTGCGGTCCCCTACGGCACTGCGTAGGATCCTACGGTCTTGGCGTGCATCCGTACGTCGCTGCGGTCCGGTCCCAGGTTGACGGGCACGTGCACCTTCCGCCGACCACTGGCGACAACATCGATGTACTGTGGAGACCTCACACCCCACGTGTTGAGCAATTCGGCGGTACGTCCACCCGGCCTCCCGCATGCCCACTATATGCCCTCACTCAAAGTCCGTCAACTGCACATACGGTTCACGTTCACGCTGTCGCGGCATGCTACCAGTGTTAAAGACTGCGATGGAGCTCCGTATGCCACGGCAAACTGGCTGACATGACGGCGGCGGTGCACAAATGCTGCGCAGCTAGCGCCATTCGACGGCCAACACCGTGGTACCTGGTGTGTCCGCTGTGCCGTGCGTGTGATCATTGCTTGTACAGCCCTCTCGCAGTGTCCGGAGCAAGTATGGTGGGTCTGACATGCCGGTGTCAATGTGTTCTTTTTTCCATTTCCAGGAGTGTATCTTTGCACTGCAAAACCATCCAAAACAAGGATGCAGGTCGGGAAGAGGTACTGACCGCAATACCACTTTTTTATTGAAATCCCTACGTATTCCAGCCCCTAGACAATGAACCCAGTGAAAACTTCTAATATTTCAACTCTGAGTCAGAGAGTACGTAGTTGAGGGCACACACCACATCATTTCATGTACATTTTTGAAAGCCCGCAGTGTGAGTTGCATTTGAATGAGTGTGCTTGTATGTGTCTGTTGTCTATTTTTGATGAAGGCCTTACTGGACGAAAGCTTTTTTTATTTGTGAAGGTCTTTTTGTTGTGCCTATCTGCGACTCAGCATCTCTGCTATATGGTGAGTGGCAACTTTCCTTTTCATAATGTTGTTACATCACATCCTGGATTTTCCATTGTTTGATTAGCGTTGATTTAGCTTTTTCACGCCTTGTTATGAATGCAGACATTGAAGCAAGATGCAGAGCTTTGCCACCTGTAATGTACAGCTCCTGTGTGTGTACAATATCAATCCTGAGCTCTTCCCACACCTTACATGCCTCAGCCATGACTAATGCACTTCTCACTGCACTGACTTTCAAAATTATGGGTGTCATACATGCACAAAGCACTTAGGGGACAGCAACTTGGCCAATTGGTTAAAACTGAGAATACTTGCAACATGTTTACACTAAAGGGGCTTTACACTGCTCTTACTCAAATATATATTGACATATATACTTGTACAATGAAGAAGTTGTCTTAAATTTGTAATAAAACTGGTTATGGTGAGATAAATCAACTAACTGATCTTGGATCATACAAAATGACCGATTCCAAATTGAAGACACAAAACCCGGAAGTCTACTACCACATAGCTATATGGAAAAGTATAAATGTCAACACATATAAACACTTGATGTAATAACGATGATGATTATGCACTTCTTTAAAAAAACAATTACTTGTATTTTATTTATGAAATCTATGTTCCAATGATGATTTTGCACAATTAGATCAATATATGCATGTTATTAGAGATATATATTTGTCTTTGAGTAGTTTGAGTAGTAGTTTGAAGTATGAGGATAGAGTACAAGTTGTGTGTGTTTTAGTGAAATATATTGTGAAGTGAAGTGACTGAAAATATAAATGCTCAGTTCCAGAAAGTCCTCCAGTGTTCATATTATTTCATATAATGGACCCAAGCAACCTCTAGATCAGTATAAGAACGTATATTTTAGAATGAACTATGAGCCTACAATTTACAAGAAAGAAGAAGAATACAAGATGAGTATTACAAAAACTGTTTATTCAATTTCTACCATTGCTATCTCTCTCTCTCTCTCTTTCTCTCTCTCTCTCTCTCTCTCTCTCTCTCTCTCTCTCTCTCTACAGCCTCCCCCCCCCCCCCCCAGCTTAGTAACTTACTTCAAAATTAACATGTCAACTTTGGGCAACTAGAGGGTGGTGATGGTCAGAATATGGTGGTGTTGTCCAGGGTTTTCTGAAAGTGAAATGAGAATCCTGTGTTGGGCTATTTTCTCTTGTTCCAGATTAAAAGATATTATGGAACTTTTATGTAAATGATCAGACAGATATGAACAACAGCAACAATAGCAGCAAAAGGAGTTCACATATAAGAAGAAAGGATGAAAAATAAAAAGTGAGGTGAACAATTAACAACAAGATAAGTACTGCACATACGTTACTTATTTTTTTATTAAAAATGACAAGTCATTGAAGAATCTGGAACAGTAGGGAGTAGTACAGATGAGGGAGACTTAAGTAGTGTCATGAAACAAGAACAACAGAGCTTTATTGATGAAACGGTAAAACAAAGAAAACAAACTGATAAATTAAAATGAGATAATAATAATGACATAAGTACCATGTTGGCATTGTTAATAAAAATGAGCAATGACCAGTTTGCAAAAACCAATGAGCAACTTGAAAGTCATAAACAAGAAATTAAGAGGCACTACACAAAATCTACTTGCTCAATAGGAGCATTACTTCACTGCATAGGTAAAAATACAGCTCAGCTAAATGATATTGTGGGAACAAGGGAGTAGCCAGTGATGCATGCTTTGTTTATTCCATGCAAGTGCATCGGATGTTAGATAGGGTTTTTACTCTTTGACTGTTAGTTCAGTTAGATTTTCTTTTCCAAGTTGGAAAAATAAAGTATTTTGTGCAACACTGTATGTGGGTTTAATTCATTGCCTACATAATTGGTGACCCCGGGAAAAATAATAAAAGCTCTCACAACTTAATATTGTGTTGCAGTTTTGCCAAAGATGCAAGAAGCTAACAAAATACAATACAAATTATGAGATATAACAGCTAAAGCAAGAGATTGGGTTTTTGGAGCTTGCAACACCGAAGAATCCATGAATTTGCAAATGCCGGTAGTAGCACCCACACCATGAGCATTCTCACATGCTGAAGATTTTTCACACAAAAATGTGCCATTATCAACAGTGCCACAGTTGCAATTAAGAGCACCTCCATTCATGCCCACGCAACCAAATGTATGGTTTGTGATAATAGAGAATATATTCAAACAACAACGCATAACCAAAGACCACAAAAAATTCGCTCTTGCAATTAGCAACCTGGATCAGAGGGTAACAGCAATAGTCTCTGATATGATCATACATCTGCCACTCCAGCAATCGTACACCACACTTAAAATGGTGTTGATCACTCGCTGCATGAAATTATCTGAACAGTGACTTTCCCAGGTGATGCATCAGGAGAAATGCAGGGACAGAAGTCCACCTGAATTTTGGAGACATCTACGCACTGTAGTCGATGCAAGCATGATATCCAATGAATTGTTACTGCATGTCTGGCGACAGCAGCTTCCTCATCAGGTTCAGCTGATGTTGATTGCAAATGAAGGACAGTCTCTCGGCAAGCAACTGCAAATAGCTGACAGAGCTTTCGCTACTCTACAGTCGATGCTCGTAGCATCCATAGCAACATCATCTGGCACCTCTGCAATGGAACCCAATGATGACTCATCAGAATGGATAGAAGAATCAAAGAAAAGCTGTGCAGCCACAGGTTACAAACAAAAACAGACATTGCTGAGGGGATCAGGAAACTGCAGGACACAATGGAAAATATGGCTACTCAGCTGCATAACTTGGAGCTGCAGATGTCCACCAGGTCCACCAGTAACGAGATGAGTTCACACTCCAAGCAGGATCAGGCCCACACCGACAATTTTTGCTGGTATCACAGACAATTCGGGCCACAAGCTATAAGATGCACAAAACCTTGTGGATACCCAAATGGTGAGGGCAGCCCGCTCTGGGCGCCATGGACTGCGGCGCTCACGAACAGCGCCATATACGAACGAGGAACCAGGTGAGAGTTGCAGGCAGCAACACACAGAGTCAAGGTAAGGCACTTGAAGGCTTCCTGTATGCTATACCTTTATGCCAATCTACATCACTCTGGGAGTGTAAGCTGACATTGCACAGATTACAAGTGGTTAATAGGCTCTCAGGCCTCAACTTCCTGATAGACATCGGCTCAGAAGTGATTACCTTGCCGGTCCCGAGGTTTGCTAAGTAGGAAATGTGGGAGCCTTTGAAATTGATATCAGTTAACAATTCAAGTATAAACACATATAGTTATAAAGAGCTCATGATAGATATTGGTTTATCTACCCGTTACAAGTGGAATTTTGTAATGGCAGATATTTTACAGCCAATCGTAAGTACAGATTTGTTGTCTCATTTTGCACTTCATTTTGCACTTCACCTATTGTTTTGCCATCTGCCTCCTTAAATTCATTTTTTTTTTTTTTTTACTTTTTACAATTCACCATTAACATATGGTACGTGAATATAATCTGTATTTTCATAAAAGAGAAAGGTTGGCCCTGAGTTCTAAAGGATTTAACACTAGATCTAACTTTGTGCTTAGTTTTAAGTACGTATTTGATTTTCTAATTTATTTTGGTTATTCCTAGTTATTATCTTTTGTTATAGGGCAAAATCAGTAATTGTTTCGTAACTTGAATTCTATTGTTGACAATAAACAAATATCAATTCTGTAATAATTATAAACATTTGGAAGATGAAATACTAGTAATCTTAAAGTACCTATTTGGCTCTATTCAAAAACAGGTTAGCGAAGCTGGTTCTTAATTAATTCCAAAACAATTAACAGTTTTGTCCAAAGTATTGTTTGTGTAACTATATTTGTTAATTTCATGATTTAAACAAATTATTCAGCCTAACTCTTGCAGTAAAAGAAACTGTTAAAAAGAACCAATTTTTGATGTATTCAGTTAATTTAATGAGTTAAGTTTTAATGGTAATTTCTGTACATTTAACTTTAAAAAATGTGTAGTTTCAGCATCTGTTATAGTGATGATATATAAGGGCCTGATTTTTGGTCATGAGGCAGTCAGTCCATGGCCGAGTTTCTGATGACTAACCTGTGCTGGTTAGAACAACAACAAAGCTTCAAATGATGTGTGGAATAAATGTTAAGCAATTAGGCTGTGTGTAAAAACAGTGACAGTGTCTGCCCCATACGTGCCTTATTATCCTTCAAGGACTGTGGACTTTGTGGTTAGGTCTTACTATTTGTAGATGTTCAACAAGAAACTATAGTAGCAGTATGTGTAGTTTCACCTGCTAACTATTAATGAGGCCTATCAAAGGTTAAGTAATAGTGCACTGGCCATATAACTGTGTATAATTAGGGGGTTGTGAACAGTGAAATTAAAGTACTGTAAAACGTGTGTATATGTCAGCTACATCATTAAAAGTAGTCAGTGCCGGAATCCACACAACCCATTTTTCAGCCAGTATGTTGACACCAAGGACAACAAATGAAGAAATAAAAGCAGATGGAACTGCCACACCTGGACTTACTTACTACCAGATCAAATAGGGGCATGATAAAAGTTTTTTGGTGCAGTGCGACAGAGACTGTTTTAGGAGTAGTCAGTAGCTCAGCTATACAGTCTCCCCAAGAAGAAGCCATAAAGACTCCAGTAGTTAAACATAATACAGTGCATGATATACGCACCACTCCAGGTCAGCCAGTATCAAGATGAGTCCACAGATTAGCTCCAGAGCGATTAGCAGAGACAAAAGTGATAGTTGAGGAGATGCTCCAGGCTGGAGTAATTCGAAGGTCTGACAGTTCTTGGGCATCACTTCTCCACCTAGTACACAAGAAAGACAGCATATGGCATCCCTGTGGTGACCACAGCTGTCTGAACATGAGAACAATCCTGGATAAGTACCCCATACCAAACATTCAAGAGTTTACCTACGCTTTAGTGGATGTGAAAGTATTCTCAGTACCGGATTGTCATAAGGCATACAATCAGAATCCTGTGGCTCTGGCCAATGTGGCAAAGACGGCACTGATCACACCCTTTGGGCTATTCAAATTTCTGTTTGTGCCATTTGGACTCAAAATTTTGCCCAATTCTGGCAAAGATTCATTGATGAAGTGCTTCAGGGATTACCTTTCTGTTATGCATATCTGGATGATATTTTGGTATTCTCAGAGGATATGCAGTCACATGATAGACATATTCAGGAGATATGAAAGAGGCTCGATACATATTGAGTAGTATTAAATGAATGCAAATGCATCATGGGCAAGAGTTGAGTAACTTTTCTTGGCTATATAGTCTCAGCCAACAAAATACAGTCATTACCAGAGAAGATCAACATGTTGCACAACCTACCCAAAGCTACGGACTACAAACGACTTAGGTGTTATCTCGGTACGGTAAATTTTTACCAGCATCATTTACCAATTACCGCCGAAACACAGGCACCTTTTACGAATGCACTGGCTGGCAAGAATACCACAGGAAAGCGAAAGCTGCAATGGATACCAATGACCAAAGCTTTTGGCAACTTACAAGAAAGCTTAGAGGAGGCAGTGCTACTGGCACACCCCATACCTGCAGCACCCTTGAGTATTGTAGTAGATGCCAGCCAGGTCACAATTGGTGCAGCCTTGCAACAACAGGTCAATGGATACTGGCAACCTCTTAGTTTCTTCTAAAAGAAGCTACAACTTTGACAGACAAAATGGAGTGCATATGACAGATAGTTGTTGGCAATATATGAAAGCATCAAACATTTCTGCCTGTATATTGAAGCCAGGCCAGTAACAATTTTCACTGATCATAAACCTATAGTGTCAGTTTTCAGCAACATCAGTGATAAGTGCTTGCCAAGGCAGTTCCGGCACATAGTTTATCAGTCAATTCACTACGGATATAAGGCAAATTAGAGGTACAGAGAATCTGGTTGCAGATTACTTTTCTTGTGTTTATGGTGTGACCAGCACAATAAACTACAAAGAACTTGCCACATTGCAGAAAGCAAATCTGGACCTACAGAAGTTATTGATGGACCACACAACAGGGTTACACTTACTGCCAACACTCAAGCCAGGAAGAAGGCTTAAGTTATGCCATATATGATGGCAGAAGCCACACCCATAAAGTTTTGTCTGGCCGTCAATTAAAAAGGACACCATGGAATGGACTTGCACATGCCTGCAATGTCAGCGCTGCAAAGTAGGACAACATGTTCATGCGGAAATTGGGAATTTCACAGGATCACCTGCAAGATTTGCCCATGTCCCTCTGTCTTAGTGGATCCACTCCCAGTTTTGAATGGCTATTAATACTTGTTAATAGCGATAGACAGATGCACGAGATGTGTCTAGGCCATTCCGATCACTGACATAGTGACAGAACTGGTTGCAAAGGGATTTGTCTCTCAGTGGCTAGCTTGCTTTGGGTGCCCCCTTCATATCACAACAGATCAAGGCTGCCAGTTCGGGTCTAGTCTGTTCAATGTACTAGGTAATTTATATGGGTTCCAGCACCACCATACAACAAGCTGCCATCCAGTGAGTAATGGTATTATGGAGAGATGGCACAGGACATTGAAGGCAGCTTTCATGTGTCATCAGAGAAGCTGGACAGAAGCATTACCATTGGTTCTCCTTGTATTATGGACCACATATAAAACAGACATCGGTGCCTCAGTGGCAGAATTGGGGTATGGGGAACCACTGAGAATCCCGGCAGATTACCTAACCACCATGGCATCGCCAATGCCAACGCACCTCTCATCACTGATACGTGAAATATGTGAGCATGTGGAAACAGTGAGAAGCCCTCCGGTATCTATACATGGTCAGTTTTCATGCATAAGCCATTGGCAGATTGTACACATGTCATGCTCCACACAGATTCACTCAGAGCACCACTACAACCTCCATATACTGGACCTTATCAAATAGTATGATGCAGCATCCATACTATGGACATCTCACAGAACAACAAAACTGTTAGTGTGTCCATAGAGAGGGGTAAAACCAGCATGGGTCTTACCAGAACTGGAGTATGATAACACTCATCAGGATGAGAAGGACCAAAGTTTGGAACTCACTATGCATGATATGGCAGAAGAACCCACGACAAGAGTACATGGAAGCATAATGCAACAGCCCACACCAGTTCCCACATCCTCGCAGCAACAAGTCATCAATACGAGAGCAGGGAGACAAGTCAAGTTTAAGTACCCATTGGTCCCTGGTGCTCCGCACTTTAAGGGGGGGGGGAGGGGGGGAGGGGAAGCTGTGTGGGAATGTGGGACTAGGGAATAGCCAGTGATGCATGCTTTGTTTACTCCATGCAAGTGCACAAGTGCAACGGACATTAGATATAAGTTTTTATTCTTTGACTGTTAGTTCAGTTAGTTTTTCTTTTCCAAGTTGGAAAAATAAAGTATTTTGTGCAAAGCTATATGTGGGTTTAATTTGTTGCCTACAATATCAGTCAAAAAATTGAGAGGTTAGATGGTTGAGTAGAATCTGTTGAGTCTAAAATGAAAGAAATTAAACTTAAATTTAACACTGAAGTCAAAAAATATCAAATATGAGATCACAGAAGATAGAAAAAAAACTGATTTCGAAAATGTGCATGAGCAAGTAAGAACTGTTGACAAAAATGTAAATAGTCGAATTCTGACACTGCAAACTAATGTTGAAACCAAACTAGCACTGGTTGAAAGCAGTTTTGTTGAACAGGTGGAAAAAGTAGACAGCAAATTTATTATTAAATAACAACAAAACCAGCATCCTAGAAAGTACTGTTTATGATCTGTGCAAAAAAGTTGATGAATTGTCCAATGATGTAGTTAATAGAAATCTTGTTAACAACTTTGGTTCCACGTTTTGCAACATTCCAGCGAAAAACTTTTCAGGTGAATGTAGTTTACAACCTGTAGATTTTCTGCAGCATTGCAGAGAGAATTTTGTGTCTAATATGACTGATATTATGAAAAATCAAGTTTGTTAAGAAGTTTTTAGAAGGTGAAGCATTAAGTTGGGCTAATTGGTATACTAATGATGACACATCCTAAGCAGATTTTTAGGAAGATTTTGGTCAGAGACTGAACAAGTACAATGGGCCAAATTACAGGGTAGGACATATTAGGATGAAACAGTTTTGCAAAAATAAACTTAAAAAATTAGCTCATTTAAGCAAACCTTTTGATGAAGTCACCCACACTGATGCTTAAAAAGGATGTTACCAGCTGAGGAACATTGGGACCCAGTCTATGGGCCAGATGACACAGTAGACCAGTTTTTGAAATATGTAGGTAAATTAGATAGTTTTGGGAAAAAAAGGAGATACAACCACACTAGGCACACACATTTTGAAAGAGGTAGTAATAAAAATTGGCATGGTAATAACCACAACACGAGGGAACATAGTAACCACAATAGTAGCAATTATCATCAGACGGATCATTTATTTGTACTTGTGCTGTGTTACTTTTCTACAGATTATAAATAAGCCACGATTTGTATTTTATTATATTTTTTTCATGAGAAGCAATTAGTTTTTTTCAGTGTTATTTGACAAAGTTTAGAGAAATATTTTAACTAACTAACCATTTGAAAGCTGAAGCTTTGTGTACAAATTTCAGGCAATTCGTGAGCATTTATTCAGTTTTTAATATAACTTTCTTTGTGGTATATAATAGAAGGAAACATTCCACGAAGGAAAAATATATCTAAAAACAAAGATGATGTGTGGTCACATCATCTTTGTTTTTAGATATATTTCTTTGTGGTATGTAATGAATTAGTACTTGTGTCATTTCCATGTTGTTTTTAGTCATGATATTTGTGTAAAAAGACTTTGGACTCTGAAAATGACCGTTAGAGCATTTCCTTTTGCTGCCCAGAATTATTAGTCATCCAGTGAAACTTTAACATTTCTTGTGTGCTAGTTTTTGCAGAGATGTGTGGAAAGCACCACAATATAACTGCAGTTTCTTTTGCTGTAGATAATTTACTTGTGTTTTCTATGATAGATATTTTTTCTGAAGTTTAATATTATTTTTGTATATGTATTGAGCTTTCATGTTGCCCTGTTGAATCAGTGTACTTTAAGTACATGTGGAAGAAGAATTTAAATATGAAAGTGAAAGATACTTAATGAACAGCACTTTAAAGTAAATTTCAGCATTATTGATATTTTTCGCATAACTTATGGCTATTTCTTTTTTTTTTTTTTTTTTTTTTACATAAGTAACTAAATAATTCAGTTTTTCAGGAAAAAATGTAAGAATTGTCTAGTTATCTAATCCCGTAACGTATTTAGGAAAGCAATTTTTCTTATGAAGAGGTGCATAAAGTTGACAACTCCTGACTAGCTCCTTCCCCAGTGCTCTCCACATGTATGTGGTAGGTGAGGGTGCAGTCAGGCCTGAGTGGAATTGGAATGTCTTGAGAGGAGAGTAATGTACTTTGAGCTTTACACCTGTATGGATATGCATCAGGTGATACCACTGTAAATAATAAAGTGTTTTTTATCCACAACCATGCAATTATTAATCGTTGACTTTATCCTTTCCCAGGGTAAAACTCACATTGGTGGATTTCTGGCCTGAGAAGAGGAAATAGAAATGAAGGAAGCCGAGAGACTGGCCAACATAAGTTCAAATTAAGATCTGTGTTGTGACATATCTGGTCACAAATCACCCTGTAGTTCTTCAGCAGAAGTGACCACAATGAAAAATTAGCTGAAAATATGGGTGGGTACAGTGCTCTCTACACTGGTGTCCAAAATTAAAGTAACAAACAGGAATTTTGCAAGGTTGCTTTTATTGTACCACAAAACAGTGTAAACAGGTGATAGTAAAGTAAAAACAATGCAAAGAATTCAGAACATAAAAACTGCAACATGCATAATCACAGACAAAAATGTTCTTCATTTTTTCCAACTTAATGGATTTTCACACACATTCCAACAACTGGTTAATGTGCTCGCTGTGGGGTGTGACCCCCTCTGACTGCAATACAGGTCTGATAACATTGGGGTATGCTGTGAATGATGTTGTCAGTCTCATGTTGTGGCAATAACACCCATTCTTCCTGCAGAGCTGCTCGCAGTCTTGGAGAGTGGTTGGTGGATGCTGACATGATGCAAGCCATCTCCCTAGTGCATCCCAGACATAAATGGGATTCGAATCAGGAGAGTGAACGGGTCACACCAAGCGTGCAATATCTTCCATTCACGAGAAACATCAAACAGCTGTGCTCTATAAAATCGAGCAAGGATGTAGAGGCATTTGCTGACCAAATCTGCACTGTGGCTTGCCACACATACACACTGGGTTTGGACCCCGTCCATAACGAGGTGTTAATTGAGCAGGTGGAAGCCTGCTCAATTGATGTATTTATATGTGGAATCAACCCTTATGTTGGAGGAGAGATAAAAATAGCATCACCCGCCTCGTTGCATGATGCCACACAACTTGCGATGTTGCGAGAGGGGGTAGCACATTTTATTGCCAGTTCAGTGTGTCCAAACGAACAACCACATCCGATTTTTAAATATAAGCAGACATGACAATGCTACCGAAAGGCAGGCCATGCTGACGTGCAGTGCTGCATACCTTATTGTTCTCAGTGTGGAACCGTAGGGCATATGAGTAAAATCTGCCCACAGAACCCGGGAAATGAGGACCCCTCGTACAACCAGCACAGGGAACAATTCACCAACAATCCACCCCAACCCCAAAGACAGCCGGGAAATGGTTGAGGGGCAAGTCATGCCTCCAGACCATGTCCCCTGTAAAATTTATGCATCCAGTCCACCATGGTGTCATAAATGAGGCAGCAAGAGTTCTTGTCAATGGTGAAATTTGAGGAAAGAAGGTAAGAGTACTTATGAACATGGGAGCACAAACTAGCATCTTATTCACAGGACATGGGGATAGACAAGTGTTAAAACCATCCTGTCACCACATTAACTGTCTGAGCAATGAGATAATCATATGCGCTGGGTATCACCAAGTTAAGTTGAAACTCAGAACCAGCCACTACCCTTTCGAAATTTATGTAATTCAAAAATGAAGGCAAGATTTTGATGTTATCCTTGGGAGTGATTTCCTCCACCACTATCAGAGTGTAGTAGATTACAGAACGCAAACCGTCTGTCTTGGTGAGGAAACCCACCGTTTTGGCAGCTCCCACAACATTCCATCGCAAGGTACTTGTGAAACACGGCCTCTTGCACAGGTTCCTTCCAAGCAAACGTGAGCATTACATACAACTACCTCTGTTAGACTCAGCGGTGGCATGGGACGCATTTTCTGGCTTGGGGTCAAATCTCGTGAACTGCCAAGAACAGTCTTATTGGTGGATCCTCTCCATCAAAACGATGTCCTTGACAGATTACAGGCCCATATTAAATGTGGTTTAACAACATCAGAAGTGTAAGGAAAAAAATTTTGTGTTCCCATCTGTTTGGACAATTTTGGAATGAAAGAAGGAGAGACTCCTAGTGGCACCATTAAAGCTAGCAGCCACGAGATTGGAGAAAACCACCCTGCACAAGAGAAGCCAAAATCTAACCAAAAACACCAGCTTCCAGAACATAACATATGTCATATTGCTCCCGTGCTCAAAGACAAATTTAAGGATAAGTCAGCTCATCTGCCTGCAGCTGACCAAAACAAATTGTACTCCATCTTGGAATGGAAGAACACTCCTGGTCATTCGAGGAAAGGTGTTATTTCCCAGCTACTGACCTTGTTTGCCATGAAATTATTACCAGAGAGGCAAGGCCCATTGTGCAGAAACCATATAGAATACCGTATCACCTCCAGCCTGTTGTGGAGAAAACTATCCAACAGCAGCTAGAGGCAGGGATAATACAACCCTCCGCCAGTCCTTGGTCATCCCGAGTTGTTGTGGTCCACAAGAAATCAATCAATGGAGAGAAGACCTATCGTCTTTGCATCAATATGAGAGCAGTAAATAAGGTAACCACTCCTGATACGTACCCTCTCCCCCGTATCGACAAAACACTGGACAGGTTAGGAAATTGCAAATACTTCACTACCCTTGATATGAAGAGTGGGTACCACCAAATACTGATTGCACCACTAGACAGGCCAAAAACAGTGTTTGTAGTTCGCTCCGGTCTATATGAATTTCTAAGAATGTCATTCGGGCTGTGCAATGTTCCAGTCACTTTCCAACGATTTGCCGACTTACTGTTCAGAGGGCTGAAACCTACAATGTGCCTAGTTTATCTAGATGATATCAGTGTTTTTTTCCAGGACCATAGATGAGCATGTTACCAGATTAAGAAATGTTTTGTGTAGCCTAAGAAGTGCTAATCTAAGTTTAAAAATATAAAAATGTGCCTTTGCTGAGAGCCAAGTACAGTATCTAGGGCACATTATTACTGCTGTTGGAGTAACTCCAGACCCACGTCTAATTGAAGCATTTAGAATATTCCCTTCTCCTAAGCATGTAAAAGAATTGCAAAGCTTTTTGGGCTCAGCAATTATTATAGGCATTTGGTAAAAGACTACCACAATAGCTAGACCCCTTACCCATCTGTCGAATAAAGATGTACCCTATCAAATAGACCCCCAAGTGTGAAGCTGCTGTGCAGCATATCAGAGATGCTCTGATTAGTTCCCCCTTATTGAACTGTCCTGATTTTGAAAAACCATTCATTCTCTCATGTGATGCATCCGACTTTGCAGTAGGAGCTATTCTGAGTCAAAGTATTGATGGTGAGGAAAGACCAATTGGTTATGCATACCGTCAGCTGAACAATTACTTACAGCAGTACAGAGAAAGAATTATTGCATTATTGTTTGGAGTTAACTACTTTAGGTGCTATCTTTAAGGGAGAAAATTGACAATAGTAACAGATCATGCAGCACTTCAGTGGCTATTAAGTTTAAAAGACCCTAGCAGCCATCTCACCTGCTTGGCCCTGAAACTGAGTGATTATGACTACCAAGTGCAACACAGAGCTGGAAGATTGCACCAGAATGCTGATACCCTTAGTAGAAAAGTGAGAGTAGCTCAAATAGATGATGTGCTAATTGACGAATTAAAAGACTCCCAGAAAAACCATTCAAAATGCTACCAGTATCACTCCCATCTGGATTTTGTTACAGTGGATGGAATTCTATACCACAAGACCGCCGTGGGTAAGCATACACCTAAAACTTGCAACCAAGAATTATTGCCCAGTGACACAACAACATCCAAGCTTGCCTTAGCGGATGAAGAGCCACAAATGCCCACATTTCCACGAAGTATTGGTGGGACAACAGCTGGCGAGATGTTGCCAAGTATATAAAAAACAACTTACCATGTGCCCAAAGAGCACCACCCCGACGAATCAAAATTCCCTTACAACCTCTTCCCGAGGCATCAAAACCTTTTCAGTTTGTAGCTTTGGATGTAGTTGGGTCACTTCCCATAAGTACACAAGGAAGTAAACATATTCTATCTATTATTGATCACTTTTCCCAATACCTTATTTTGGTACCAATCGCTGACATATCAGCTGCAATCGTAACACAAGCTTTTGTAGATCTTCTTGTCCTTCGTTTCGGAAGCCCTGAAGCCATTACAACCAATCAAGGAACCAATTTTATTTTCACCTTATTTGTCCAAGTTTGCAAATTGCTGAGAATTAAAAAATGGAGAACCACCCCTTTTCACTCGACGGCAAATGGCTGCATTGAACGTGTCCATCGCACTGTGAAACGAATGCTTTCCTATTACATCAACTCAACTCACGGTGAATAGAAAAGATACATTCCATACATGGCAAGTGCGTACAACAGCTGTTTCCATGAAGCCACTGAACATACCCCTTATGAGATAGTGTTTGGCTGCCCTATGGAGTCCCCCCTTTCAGATCAATAAATTACCTCCGGGGATTGATCACACAGCCGTTAAGGAGCTAGTCCACTGCCTTAAGGCCATTTGGAAGAAGGTACAAGGGAACAACCACAAGGCAACCAGGAAGCAGATAGAAAGAAGCAATAAAAATGCCATCCTCCCCCCCCCCCCTCCCCCTTAATGCAGAATTACTACTGCCCGACCACAAAGTGATCATCCATATTGATAGGCTAAAACCCTATTCAGGAACTATGCCTCTCCCCCCCCCCCCCCCCCCCACCTTCTGAGACAAGCGCCGGACCTTCAGCAGGTTCTGTTCTCCCTTTGAAGCAGAGAAAACGGAAAGTTCCATCACCCCCAGATTGCCCTAGATAAGCTCAGAGATCTAAATACCCATAAGCCCTTAGATCCAGAGACTAAACACTATGGTTGGTACTGTTTTGTACTTAAGAGATTCCCAGTTTTACCAACCAAAATAAAATGTAACAAGGCTCAAGTAACCACCTTATTATTTTTCTTTGCAGATGAACCTACTACACATACAATGTGTATTTTATGCTCCCATGCTATGATAACTAAGATGTCACCCTAGCCTACCTCTCTCAAAGAGATTATCAGAATTTTATCAACCCAGCCTGTTGTTCAATGCTGGCCTAGCCTAATTAATTCCTAGTTCTAACCAGCATTTTACTTATGACCCACCTAGTGGTCAGGCTGCAGCTCTATATTCAGTACCAATACAGATAATTCTAAATAAGAATATTGTATAAAGAAGTGATTGCAATAAGTAATATTACCGTTTGAACACTGATACTGTGAAGTTGTAAGCACGTGCTCTCCACCTGTCAACCGTGAGTCGCACATACGGCGGCCATTTTGCACGGGATTGAGTCATTTCAATTACCTGGCACCTCCTGTCTAGTATGACACACCTTAATAACCAACTACCTGCTCCTTTTCAAATTCATAAATGGCTTCACTATAATGTGCCCATCACGGCCCATTCAACTCATATTTATTGATTCATTTGTGAAAGGAGTTGGAATACTCTTTGCAAAAATCACTAAATCCACTCTAATATTACTAATTTACGTAGACTGCATTTTGTAAATGGTTCATTCCAATGCCCCAAGGTGTCACTCACTCAGGACATGCACTGCTGCCCAGCAATCTCAGTGTTACACGTGCCGCACAGCTGTTCCACTATCTCAGTGCTCCACACACCACATTGCTGCTCTGCAATCTCAGCACTAACTTTAAACCTGCCTCTGACCATTTCTGCCTCTCGCCATTTTCATAACACTACCAGCCTCACCAAGTACCGAGTTTGATAAATTTTTTACCACTCAGTATTATGTGCATCTTGTATGATTAGAAGTGTTGAGTGATGTCCGACCCACTATGCATTGCCAGTTGATGTTGTTGTTGTTGTTGTGGTCTTTAGTCCTGAGACTGGTTTGATGCAGCTCTCCATGCTACTCAATCCTGTGCAAGCTGCTTCATCTCCCAGTACGTACTGCAGCCTACATCCTTCTGAATCTGCTTAGTGTATTCATCTCTTGGTCTCCCTCTACAATTTTTACCCTCCATGCTGCCCTCCAATACTAAATTGGTGATCCCTTGATGCCTCAGAACATGTCCTACCAATCGATCCCTTCTTTTAGTCAAGTTGTGCCACAAACTCCTCTTCTCCCCAATTCTATTCAGTACCTCCTCATTAGTTACGTGATCTACCCATCTAATCTTCAGCATTCTTCTGTAGCACCACATTTCAAAAGCTTCTATTTTCTTCTTGTCCAAACTATTTATCGTCCATGCTTCACTTCCGTACATGGCTACACTCCATACAAATACTTTCAGAAATGACTTCCTGACACTTAAATCTATACTCGATGTTAACAAATTTCTCTTCTTCAGAAACGCTTTCTTTGCCATTGCCAGTCTACATTGTATATCCTCCCTACTTCAACCATCATCAGTTATTTTGCTCCCCAAATAGCAAAACTCCTTTACTGCTTTAAGTTAACTCGACTACATTCCATTATCCTCATTTTGCTTTTGTTGATGTTCATCTTATATCCTCCTTTCAAGACACTGTCCATTCCATTCAGCTGCTCTTCCAAGTCCTTTGCTGTCTCTGGCAGAATTACAATGTCATTGGCGAACCTTAAAGTTTTTATTTCTTCTCCATGGATTTTAATACCTACTCCAAATTTTTCTTTTGTTTCCTTTATTGCTTGCTCAATATACTGATTGAATAACATCAGGGAGAGGCTACAACCCTGTCTCACTCCCTTCTCAACCACTGCTTTCCTTTCATGTCCCTCGACTCTTATAACTACCATCTGATTTCTGTTCAAATTGTAAATAGCCTTTTGCTCCCTGTATTTTACCCCTGCCACCTCTAAATTTGAAAGAGAGTATTCTAGTCAACATTGTCAAAAGCTTTCTCTAAGTCTACAAATGCTAGAATCGTAGGTTTGCCTTTTCTTAATCTAGCTTCTAAGAGAAGCCGTAGGGTCAGTATTACCTCACGTGTTCCAACATTTCTACGGAATCCAAACTGATCTTCCCTGGCTTCTACCAGTTTTTCCATTCGCCTGTAAAGAATTCACGTTAGTATTTTGCAGTCGTGACTTATTAAACTGATAGTTCAGTAATTTTCATATCTGTCAACACTTGCTTTCTTTGGGTTTGGAATTATTATATTCTTCTTGAATTCAGAGGGTATTTCACCTGTCTCATACATTTTGCTCACCAGATGGTAGAGTTTTGTCAGGACTGGCTCTCCCAAGGCTGTCAGTAGTTCTAATGGAATGTTGTCTTCTCCCGGGGCCTTGTTTTGACTTAGGTCTTTCAGTGCTCTGTCAAACTCTTCATGTGGTATCATATCTCCCATTTCATCTTCATCTGCATCCTCTTCCATTTCCATAATATTGCCCTCAAGTATGTCGCCCTTGTATAGATCCTCTATATACTCCTTCCACTTTTCTGCTTTCCCATCTTTGCTTAGAACTGGGTTTCCACCTGAGCTGTTGCTATTCGTACAAGTGGCTCTCTTTTCTTCAAAGGTCTCTTTAATTTTCCTGTAGGCAGTATCTATCTTACCCCTAGTGAGATGAGCCTCCACATCCTTACATTTGTCCTCTAGCCATGCCTGGTTAGCCATTTTGCACTTCCTATCGATCTTATTTTTGAGACGTTTGTATTCCTTTTTGCCTGCTTCATTTACTGCATTTTTATATTTTCTCCTTTCATCAATTAAATTCAATATTTCTTCTGTTACCCAAGGATTTCTACTAGCCCTCGTCTTTTTACCTACTTGATCCTCTGCTACCTTCACTATTTCATCCCTCCAAGCTACCCATTCTTCTTCTACTGTATTTCTTTCCCCCATTTTTTTCAATTGTTCCCTTGTGCTCTCCCTGAAACTCTGTACAACATCTGGTTTAGTCAGTTTATCCAGGTCCCATCTCCTTAAATTCCCACCTTTTTGCAGTTTCTTCAGTTTTAATCTACAGTTCATAACCAATATATTGTGGTCAGAGTCCACATCTGCCCCTGGAAATGTCTTACAATTTAAAACCTGGTTCCTAAATCTCTGTCTTACTATTATACAATCTATCTGAAACCTGTCAGTATCTCCAGGCGTCTTCCAAGTATACAACCTTCTTTTATGACTCTTGAACCAAGTGTTAGCTATGATTAAGTTATGCTCTGCGCAAAATTCTACCAGGTGGCTTCCTCTTTCATTTCTTACCCCCAATCCACATTCACCTACTACGTTTCCTTCTCTTCCTTTCCCTACTATCAAATTCCACTCACCCATGACTATTAAATTTTCGTCTCCCTTCACTATCTGAATAATTTCTTTTATCTCATCATCATACATTTCTTCAATTTCTTCGTCATCTGCAGAGTTAGTTGGCATATAAACTTGTAGTACTGTAGTAGGCGTGGGCTTCATGTCTATCTTGGCCATAATAATTCATCGACTATGCTGTTTGTAGTAGCTTCCCCACTCTCCTATTTTTTTTATTAATTATTAATCCTACTCCTGCATTATCCCTATTTGATTTTGTATTTATAACCCTGTATTCACCTGACCAAAAGTCTTGTTCCTCCTGCCACCGAACTTCGATAATTCCCACTATATCTAACTTTAACCTATCCATTTCCCTTTTTAAAATTTTTAACCTACCTGCCCGATTAAGGGATCTGACATTCCACATTCTGATCCGTAGAACGCCAGTTTTCTTTCTCCTGATAACGACGTCCTTCTGAGTAGTCCCCGCCTGGAGATCCGAATGGGAGACTATTTTACCTCCGGAATATTTTACCAAAGAGGACGCCATCATCATTTAACCATACAGTAAAGCAGCATGCCCTTGGGAAAAATTATGACTGTAATTTCCCCTTGCTTTCAGTCAATTGCAGTACCAGCACAGCAAGGCCGTTTTGGTTAGTGTTACAAGGCCAGATCAGTCAGTCATCCAGACTGTTGCCCCTGCAACTACTGAAAAGGCTGCTGCCCCTCTTCAGGAACCACATGTTTGTCTGGCCTCTCAACAGATACCCCTCCATTGTGGTTGCACCTATGGTACAGCTATCTGTATCGCTGAGGCACGCAAGCATCCCCACCAACTGTGAGGGCTATGGTTCATGGGGGATGCCAGTTGATAGCTAATTAATAATTGGTACCAATAACTTGTATTTTTCTCCCCTTATGGTTTTATGTTATGTTTAAGCATTTCATAATCATTTTTCTGTGCAGCAACGCCCTTGCTATATCATATATGTTATTTTATGCGTGTATTTTTATAATTTATGCCATTGGTGTTGTATGATATGCATTTATATTTTATATTTACGACTCCAGTATGTAAAGGCCCACCACAGCCCTGGATTTTGGATATGTTGCACTACAGCAACACTCCTATTATATAAGATTCCCCCTCTGTTGTGATATACGACTTTATGAGTTAGCGATTCCGGAATCCTATTATGCGCCATGTTCATGCCCAGAGCCAGACTGGTATGTTTAGAAGAGAGTGAAGCACCTGAGTTATATAAAGTACCCAATAGAGAAGAGTTGAATGTGACCCTGAAGTTGAGAAGAAGTGCGCTACCCTCTCACTGTAGAGCGATAAGCGAGATAGATTTTGTGGTAGGATGGAAGTAATTAAATTTTACCCAAGTAAATGGAGAATACAGGGCTATTACAAATGATTGAAGCGATTTCATAAATTCACTGTAGCTCCATTCATTGACATATGGTCACGACACACTACAGATACGTAGAAAAACTCATAAAGTTTTGTTCGGCTGAAGCCACACTTCAGGTTTCTGCCGCCAGAGTGCTCGAGAGCGCAGTGAGACAAAATGGCGACAGGAGCCGAGAAAGCGTATGTCGTGCTTGAAATCCACTCACATCAGTCAGTCATAACAGTGCAACGACACTTCAGGACAAAGTTCAACAAACATCCACCAACTGCTAATGCCATTCGGCGATGGTATGCGCAGTTTGAAGCTTCTGGATGCCTCTGTAAGGGGAAATCAATGGGTCGGCCTGCAGTGAGCGAAGAAACGGTTGAACGCTTGTGGCCAAGTTTCACGCGTAGCCCGCGGAAGTCGACGAATAAAGCAAGCAGGGAGCTAAACGTACCACAGCCGACGGTTTAGAAAATCTTACGGAAAAGGCTAAAGCAGAAGCCTTACCGTTTAAAATTGCTACAAGCCCTGACACCCGATGACCAAGTCAAACGCTTTGAATTTTCGGCGCGGTTGCAACAGCTCATGGAAGAGGATGCGTTCAGTGCGAAACTTGTTTTCAGTGATGAAGCAATATTTTTTCTTAATGGTGAAGTGAACACAATGTGCGAATCTGGGCGGTAGAGAATCCTCACGCATTCGTGCAGCAAATTCGCAATTCTCCAAAAGTTAACGTGTTTTGTGCAATCTCGTGGTTTAAAGTTTACGGCCCCTTTTTCTTCTGCGAAAAAAACGTTACAGGACACGTGTATCTGGACATGCTGTAAAATTGGCTCATGCCACAACTGGAGACCGACAGCGCCGACTTCATCTTTCAACAGGATGGTGCTCCACCGCACTTCCATCATGATGTTCGGCATTTCTTAAACAGGAGATTGGAAAACCGATGGATCGGTCGTGGTGGAGATCATGATCAGCAATTCATGTCATGGCCTCCACGCTCTCCCAACTTAACCCCATGCGATTTCTTTCCGTGGGGTTATGTGAAAGATTCAGTGTATAAACCTCCTCTACTAAGAAACATTCCAGAACAGCGAGCTCGCATCAACGATGCTTTCGAACTCATTGATGGGGACATGCTGCACTGACTGTGGGAGGAACTTGATTATCGGCTTGATGTCTGCCGAATCACTAAACGGGCACATATCGAACATTTGTGAATGCCTAAAAAAACTTTTTGAGTTTTTGTATGTGTGTGCAAAGCATTGTGAAAATATCTCAAATAATAAAGTTATTGTAGAGCTGTGAAATCGCTTCAATCATTTGTAATAACCCTGTAGTAGTTGGCACCCCCATGTGCTTATTGCACATTTAAGAGTTCAACCAGATGAATACAGGTTTCATTGTTGTTCACCCTACTTCTTACGAAGAAATTTATTGACAAAGTGAAGATGTTGCGAGTGAGCACGGAAATCAAAACTGCTAACTTTTGGGTACGTGCCCCACCGTGCATTTAGGGAGTGAAAGACACCTGTTTGTTTTTTCAAACAAACACACCCATAATGTAACAAGATTGAAGCACCCACTGAAGTAAGCACTAGATTGTTGATGATTAGCGCCCAAGACGTGACGTCATCTCCCAAGCGCAGTAACATGTTATCTTGTTAGAAATATAGTTAGCAAGAGATTTCCACCCTAATGAATAAAAGTTTTATGGTACAATGTTGCAGTAGTTGTGCCCCTTTTCTTTATAGCTCCCCCTGTTACTTCAGGAATTTTGGGAATTTTGTAGCAGTTAATCCCCACAAGACGCAATTGCCCTATGTCTTCCTTGCCCATGCATTGCACTAGGTTACTACCATTGCTCTCAGTTGCTCTTCTATTCATTCCAACCTTGACCATTACTTTGTACCACCCTCCCTCTGGGCCGTGTGCCTTACGCGATGTGGTTAGTGCCCGCAGAGTGCCCAACTAATCGGTTTATTCTTTCAGTTTTACGTTTTCATAAATTAGTCACCTACCTATCTCTTTCTCTATACTTCATTGACACATCTCGATGAGGCTGACCTTCATCTGCACCCTGGTCAGTAGCCAGTGCTACTCAGACATATTGGCCTCCCCCCCCCCCCCCAGATGGAGGGGGAAGAAAAAACCCTGTGACTAGTGGATATGTCACTGCTGAATCAATCTTATTCTGAAACCCGTTACCTGAACTGTAACATTCTAGGCTTATGATTGCCACCCCTGCAATTTGTATTACTAGATCAATACTCATCTATCTCCAGCTATAATTAAATTCAATTACTTTTTGATTGTAGGAAAAAGCTTTTAGAAGAATAATAGCAATCCCAAACAATAGTAGTTACAATACCCTTTGTACCATAAACAATCAAAATCAGATTCAGGAAATTAATATATGGAAAATGTTTAGATAAAAGAATAATATGGTTCATTCTCATCATCTGTAATTGGTAGGAATTAATTAACAAAATATTGATAATTGATCATTTAGCATTGTTAGAATGCTTATTTCTGCAATTTCAATATTAATATGATTTTTATGTGTTTAGAAAATGTCTTAAACTTGTTCTAGCAAAGTAGGGAATATTACAGAGTGTTTGATAATGTTGTTAAACTATTTCATATTATAAATTATGTTTTGCATTATTATAACCAATAGTACATTGTTGGAAGAGTATAAATACTTGGCCTTGAGTATAGTTTATGTTAGACCCACTAGAGGACAGATCTGTGCAGACAGTTGAGATAAGTTCTTTGTGCATGATTCAGGTTTGGATTTACAATAGAGTAACTCGTGTGTTGGACATTGTCTAAAACAGCATACAAGAACACTGCAGTGACGGATTATTTTGGTGTGTTAAACAGTTTGATTTAATATCACAAAAGGCAGAATGATGTGTAACTTTATATTCATACTTTGTTGAGTATTGTTGAACAATGCAATGGACCTCACACATGCATTTCCATCAAATTACTGCATTCGGACTACTTAATATTTCCAGTGTAGTATGTGCTACCATCAGTTAGCTGGAGTAGTAACAACGAGGCTTATTACACTGTAGATTGATCATGAGCTCATAAGATACAGGTTTTGAAGTGAATAAATCTACGTACTTACTCTACTTCAGTTGTGGCCTACATCATTGTAGCGAAATCCATTATGGTCTCCTGTATTTAATGAACAAGCATATTGTAGCTCATGTAGGCAGTCGTCGAGGGACACTGAAACCGAGATATTCACAGGTATTCAAACCATTTTCAACTACTCATTAACCGGTGGGACATTGCAGAACTTTTTCCCAATTATACCCAATTCCTTATTCTTTAATGTGAGCACCCTTCTGGTTCACCGTGGGTGGGCTGTTCAGCATAAATGACCAATATATCAGGTTACCCTGGCATCGTGATCGCGGATGGCTGTCTGCGATTCCCCTCTCACCTCTGGTATTTACCAGAGCAACCAATGCTACTACCATCACCTGACAATTGGCCATCTCTCCCCAATCACTCACATTCCCAGCTGGTCCAGTCTTTAACTGACCTGGTAAACAAAGAGTTAGGGCAGATTACTCTAAACCATGCCACTGTACACATCACAGATTGGCACCACCACCAATATCTCAGTCATATCGTTATTCCTAGTTCTGTATGCACCCCTTTAATAATTATCCTAATTGGTTTATCCGTATGGGTAGCCTTTAAAAAAGGACTGTTTGCATGACTTTGGTCGCCACCTCCTGCTGTCCCTGAACAACCTCCTCCTGGGGAATACCATGCTTAAGTTGTGAAATGGGAGCAAGAGTGTTCCTTGCTGCCCCCATACTGTAGTAATCCATTAGGAAATAGTAGTGAGTAGAAAGGAATAGTATACAAGTAAAATACACTCAAAAGAAAAGGCACAGCCCTCCTTTAGGTGTAAGCAATGAAGTATGCATGTGAAGTGATTCAAAAGTGTCAACCCTCTTCCCCCCCCCCCCCCCCCCTTGGGATCTGTGCCTTTACCCTTCTAGAACCCCCCACTTATACACTCCAACAGAAGTTGCAGTGCATCACTGCGCACCACTGCCCACCGCGACCAGCGACCTCCTCTGCTGCCAGCACCAACAGCTTATCACCACTCCTTGCGCCACCACTCACTGTGTCTCACACCACCACCGCACCATCCACTGTTGACCAAATTCTGTCACGCAAGCCTTCATTACCCAACACAAACATTGTCACACTTACTTAAAAAAATGCAAATTTTAAAAAAGAAATCAAAGTGTATTGTCAAAATTATGTAAGGCCGTCCTTCGCAGGAGCCCTATAGTAACTGTCAATTTACCCCCCCCCCCCCCGCCCACCCCCCCACCCCCCGTGCTTCACTCCTGCGGAGGGGAGAAGGGCATACAGTGGGGGCTGTTACTCAATGGATTTAATAGTATAAAATTTGGTTTTTATTTTTCACTTGATGTTCACCAGCGCCTTCTGCCTGGCGACTAGTTGCAGCAGATCAGTCACATTGCAAGAAACCAGACAGAACCACTTTGAAACTCATGTGTTGAGCCATCAGCAGATACACTCATGTGTTGCTGATGAGGTAAAACTACTGAAATGCACGTCTATGATTTGGCCGACCAATAGGGAGGTTTTGAGGCATTTATGTGAGGGTGGAACCGCGGCCAGCTGCTGGGAGCGGACATGCTGTCTGCTCTCTTCTGCTGGCAGCTTCCAATCCGACCAGATGCTCTCCTCTCGTGCTCTCTTGGGCGGCAGCCCATCCAGTCTCGGTGGCTTCTCTAGGCCTGCCTTTCCTTTTTACGTCATTAAACATTCATGCAGTTAAAAATATGTTTGATTTTTCA
This sequence comes from Schistocerca cancellata, assembly GCF_023864275.1. Classification (NCBI taxonomy): domain Eukaryota; kingdom Metazoa; phylum Arthropoda; class Insecta; order Orthoptera; family Acrididae; genus Schistocerca; species Schistocerca cancellata. The sequence continues at coordinate 963,700,107 of NC_064627.1, forward strand.
CCTCAATGGATGCCTATGGCTTTCCCCTCCTGGCCAATCATGATGCATTAACAATAACTTCACTTCCAGTTCACATTACACTATCACTTTACACCACCTCACCTTTCACACTACACATCACTTAGCTTCATCAGTGGTTCCATGCCTTTGTTGTAAGGTCCAAGTGGTAGTGGATGTGGGACTAATTGCTGTCATGTCCTTGGAGGTGTTTCCCCTCTGCCACAATACATGAAAAACAAACAAAATACCCTACTTTAGTGCAATAGTGTTTGCTCCAATTACAAGAAAAAATGATTTCATTCATGTAATAAACAATGATTATTGCATAATATGAAACAAACTTATGTACAATATATATTTCTCACAATGTTAAAATAATTATTCCTTGTCTGAATATACTAAGAAAATGAAATCTCTTGCACGGTAAGAAAAAAGAAAAATAGAATTTGGTTTGCATTATTTTACTCTTGACCTTAAATCTGTCTCAGACTAATTATAATTGAAAGCCAGAGCTCTCAGTTTTATTTGCAAAATTACCAAACAGTACATCTTCAAATTACATGTTTTCAACAGTGTCAAATTTGTGAAACATTTCTGTTTATCCATTCCAGCAATTAATACTTCAATTATGAATTCCATCCTTTCAACACTTAATATGTAGACAAAGACACAGTACAAACTCATCATTCATTACCTTACCAAAAGTAATAAAATTCTGATCAGAATAGCATTGCCCAGTTAGTAATCAAATTAAATTAAGGGAATGGAAGCTGTTCCAAATTACTTCACTCAAACCTGAGTACTACTTTCATCTTCAACGAGAAATTTAGATCCTCATAAAATTCCCAATTCACATTATTTTACAATTAATGTTACCAGTTAATTAACAAAAATATTTTATTCAGCTCATCATCACTACCTTAAGCCAGTCATTACCCAGAACACAAATTGAACTTAGCACAGCATGTAAAACCCAAATTTGCAGCAATATATAACCAGTACTTCACTAAAATATTGCTCTTTCAATTAACCTTCCAGTCACAGTGTCACAAATTTCACACATAAATACCACCAAATGATCCCCAGCTCAAATAAATTTTCACTATAACCAAACCACTCATACCTGTATATAGTTAGCACTACATTTCTCGATCACATTTGTTAGTTCCATCATTTACTTCCAATTCTTACCTTGTTATCTAGAGGAACGCATTCTCAAAATTTAATACTACTGCAAAAACAGGCTCCCTAATCATTAATAGTTTAGCACATTTCTCATTATTTTGTCAATGCATCATCATGCTTTATTACTCCATAAACTAAGACATAAACACCTGCTGTGCTTCCCAAATGCAAATAAATGAAGGAATAAATAAATAAATGAGTTAACAGAATAACACTCCACAGTTAACACATCCTAACAGCATATGGAAACTTCACTCTCATTACGTAACAGAAAAAACACCAATTGCAAAAATCATTACTTCACTGTATTCCATAAAATTACTTGAAATTCTGACCATAAGGGCACTACACACATAAACTTTCATTCCACACACTACTGTAGGCAACTGTATCTTAACTTTATTCCATTGTATTAAAAGCTAGAAAGGCTATACCGTGAAATTTTCACACAGGTGGACAGTTATCTCCAATACTAATTGCACTGAACCCAATTTTTTAAATGTTACCAGTAATAATATCAAATCATGTGTTTAAGATGTTTTCTATATGTTGCCTCTGCTGCTGCACCAATTCCTAATGATTCCACACATGAGCTGATTACTTGAGATCTTAAATATGACTTTCAAATACTTGCACATATCCTTAGTTTAGTTTAGATTCAGTTTTCATTCCACAGACCCAAAAATGAGACAATTATCATAGGTGTGGAACATATCACAAAGTACAACATAAAACATTTGAATATAATACTCACTATCCTGATCATTTGTCAGGAGATTCTCAAAACAGGTGAACACATTACAGTAAACCGGAACTACTGATATTTACAGAATTAATACACTGTCAGAATGAAACATAGTTATGCACTTTTAATAAATTTATCATACACAAAATACGTAATCTTGACTGTTGTGACCAGGTGCTGTCAAAACTGAAATCTAACAGACATTTTTACTTAAGCTGGTCTAACAGTCCCTGAGAAGATATTCATCTATAGAGTAGAAGGAGTTGCCTATAAAAAAGTCTTTCAAGCTCTGTTTAAACTGTGTTTTATCCAAAACTAAGTTTTTAATGGTTGCTGCCAATTAATTGAAAATGTATGTTCCTGAATATTGGATGCCTCTTTGGGCCAAGTCTGCAGCTTATGGTCTGGTGGTTAGCGTTGCTGCCTCTGGATCATAGGGTACTGGGTTCAATTCCCAGCTGGGCTGGGGATTTTCTATGCCCAGGGACCGGGTGTTTATGTTGTCCTCATCATTTCATCATCATCATTTGTAACAGTGACTACATTGGCTTGTGAAAAGAAAATTGGACTGTGTAAAAATTGGGACGTTGTATGGGCACTGATGACCAAGCTGTTGATCGTCCCAGAAACCAAACATCATAATCATTATCTTTGGGCCAAGGTAAGTGATTTTTGGTCTTCATGTAGATTGTTTTGTGCCTAGTATTGATACTATGTATTGAGATCTTGGATGGAAATAGAGACACACTTTTCATTTTTCATTCATCTTACCTTTTGGCTGATAGAAATTTACTAATGACGAAGCAACATAATTCTCATGATCACTCTCAAAACCAAAATAAATACAACATCCCATCAACTTTACCAAATCCCATAGTTATCTTATATATTGTCCTAGTTTACATCCTCTTATAGCTCCATTATTTATAATCACTAATCCAACATAAATTAATGGCATTGAAAAAACTTTGCTGAAATGTATTACTGTACAAAGGATCACACAAAAGTCAAAGAAAATTATTGATCCACTTAAAAGCCACAGGCAGGAGAATAGAAGAGGTTGAGTATCTCAGGAAACAGGAGGGATAAGACAGCTGGCATGGGGAAGCATTATCGTCACATCATGAATTCAATGCAGATCATTGAACCCCTTCCTTTCTAAGTCTCAATCTTGGTTTAAACACACTCCATCATTTTTGCAGTAATTGTTACCCAGACTCTGAAATATTTCAAAGTTCTACCCTGCTAATTCAACAGTCAACAGCACTACCTGTTTAACTCTCTTTGACAGCTTGCCTGTAGTAACTATCTTACTTATTCCTGAGACATGTATCACTACTATATCCCTTGTATTTTCAGTATTCTCAAAAATGCTTGAAAAATGCCATTTGAATCACTACCACTGTCCAATAAATACTTAACAGGTATAGTTTGTACATTTGTTATTATTACAGGGTGTCACACCTCCTTTATACTTACCATGTTATCTTCTACATACAACAAATCCTCATTAATCCTCTCCCTAGAAAAACTATCATCCTGTTTGCCAAAATAATTTTCAGTTATAGTTAAATGCTGTATAGCATGATCCTCCTCCTCCTCCTCCTCCTCCTCCTCACTGCCACTTTCATTAAGCCCTAACTCTTCACTAACACTCTGCTCATTTATTTTCTCTTTACTTAACACATTCCCATCATCATCAAAAATAAATTAATACCTCTTCCTCATCACTTCTAGATTCATCACTACTGTCACACTATCAGAATCAGAACTAGTACAAAGACTCCCCTCCTACATCAAAGATACAAACAATTTCCTAGATCATCTGAAATCTGTGTCCAACAAAGTTTAGACACATTGATGACATCTTTACCATATGGACTCATGGTGAGGCTGACCAGCTAAAATTCCTGGAATCTCTGAATACCTTCTCCCAATTAAATTTCACATGGTCCTATTCCAAATCCCATGCCACTTTCCCCGATGCTAATCTCATTCTCACCAAAGACCAGCTACTCACTTTCCTCCACATTAAGGGGGCATTGTACCGTATGTGAAATTCGTTGAAATTTGACATTTTCTGTTTTCTACTCCATAATATACTTTGGACTTTTCTGAACATTTTGTTATATAATACATTAAACTCAGACAATTGTGAGACCTTGAAATAATATTTTGAATGTTGACATATGACTGTCAAAGTTCGCGGTTACGTATATACTGCCACAGGTGAGCAGTCATATCTTGGGAACTACACAGTCTAGAAGGCTGTGAATTGCTAAAGTGCTTTGTTTTGTGCCTACTGCTACATCTCAGAAGTTGGCATAATGAATAAACGAATCAGTCCTTTGTTTCTGATACTAGTTTTTGTTGAAAGTAGTGTGATTATTGGCTATTTTTGTAGTAAGCTAACTTGTATTGCTTTTTATACATAAATAAAACGACTAAGCATAAAAGTAACTTCAAGAAATGTGAGTAACAGATATGTGAGACCTGCATTTTCTTCTGAAGTACTTGAAAACATGTGTGCTAGCAGTGAAGAAAACCATGATAATGTTTCTGAAATGACCACATCCCCTAGTGCATCAAAAAGGAAAGTAACTTTAGAATGGGTGACAGTGGTAAAAGTAATGATATTATGGACAATGTCATTATTGATCTGCAAATCCTTGCACAAGTTCTTTCTGAAACCTCTCTTGTTGTCTTTGTGGTGGTGAAGTTAAACTTTATGATGATGTTGGAGCTAGAATAGGTGTTGTGTCTAAATGAATTATTAAATGTCAGAAGTGCAAAAATGAAAAAGCATTTCATACTTCATCAAAGTGTTCAGGTAATGAATTGTATGAAACTAATGTCAGACTGCTCTATGGCCTTAGATGCATTGGTAAAAGTGCAAGGGCTGATAATGTTCTCTGCACTGTGTTGAATTTGCCAAACCCACCTTTTAATGAAATTAAATGAAAAAAAAAAAGTTACCATTTTTTAAAAAATTGTTTTTATTATTATTTTTTCTTTCTTTCAGTACGAACTTTGTTGTAGAACCCCTTATTTACGTGTGATAATAAAAATTCATTTAGACAGAATTAAGCACATTTAAAATTATGTGAACTTAGTCAACCCTCTCATGCTGATAAATTCATATTAACTAATTAAGAATATTTTGTTGAGAATTAAATCTTTTACATAATTCGGCCTTGGCACACATTTTCTAAATGCAGTGGTTTTTTTTTTTAAATATTTACTGAATTCTTTCCCGGCGTTAGCTATGGAACACAAGACTGTCTCTATTAGCAGAAAATGGTTAAATATTGCCAAGCCGACGTTTAATTATCATTGATAAAACACACTTCACTATACATTTAAGTTATTTGAAAGAACCAACAAATTGTTAAATTTCAACGTTAACTATCCGCCTATGAATGCACAAATGTGAAACTAGTAATAAATTCTGTCAGTCTCAGGATCGCTGTAAAAGAAAAACATTTTCTTAATTCACTGCTAATTTTTATCTGCTCCCGATTTACGGGTTTGGTTAAATTTTTCTTAGTGGAACAATTTTTTTTTAAAATGTGCCACCACTGCAAATCGTTCGGTCGCGGCACAGCCCAGCAACACCAGCAATAATTGCTAAAAATGCTGAAAATTCTTTAAAGAAATATTATAGATGACATGGGCAAGCTAATTTACATTAGTAATACACACTTCTGATAAATTATAATGTATTTAGACCACAAAAATAATTCAACTTACATTAGTTTGTAATTTCTCCTCTAATGGCGGCTAAATCTAGATACAGACAAATGAAGTCTACCCATTCATAAAATGCTACGTCACAGGTTCCTCTCTCTCTCGGCTCTTGAGGAAGACGACAAAGAATGCACACTATGTATTCCTATTTATACCACTCTCAACCGTTAATGTCTCTTTGCAATCTGCGGCTGTATTTTACATTTTTGTTATCGCAGATATTGACACATTTCGTAATTACATTATGAGTATAGAAATATTACAATCATAAATACATCGAGAATATAATTACAGAAAATATTACAATAATAACGAATGTCCTTCACACAAAATTAAATAATATTTTTTGTTAAATAATTACAGTATATACAAATTACTTCATAGTTACGTATATAGTACAATTAAATTTTAGTTTATTAATAGTGTGTGTGTTGCCAGGGAACGTTACAACCTTCTAGGTATATGAAATTTGTAAAGGCAACTGGGGACTCTGTAAATGTTGTTGCTGAAGATTCAATGGTTGCTGCTACATCAGATGCTGTTGAACAAAATGAGGGTGACATAGACATCAGCATTCTTGTGGATGGATCCTGGCAAAATTGTGGGTTTAGTCCTAAAAATGGTTTTACATCTGCAATAAGTATTGACACTGGAAAACTTTTGGATTTTGAAGTTCTCAGTAAGTACTGCCAAGGTTGTACAGTGAACCAAAAAAACAGATTACTTCATAAGCAGCAGTGTATAAAAAAAATATGATTGCACAAGTGGAGGAATGGAAGTAAAAGGAGCAGTTAACATTTTCCAGCATTCGCAGAAGGAGAGAGGTGTTAGATATGTGACAGCAAGGCTTTCATAGCAGTACAAAACAGTAAGCCATATGATGTTCCTACACAAAAACTTGAGTGTGTAGGGCATGTCAAAAAGAGGACGAGAACATGCCTGTGTAACCTAAAAACCAATCTGGGTAACACAAAACTGTCTGATGGTGAGACAATAAAATGTGCTGGAAGACTAACGGTCCAAGTAATTGATGAATTACAGGAATATTATGGGAAGGCCATTAGAGATAACTGTGACAATTTAGAGAAGATGAAAAGAGCTGTGTGGAGCACTTTCTTTCACAGAATATCAACCAATGAAAAGCCATCTCATGCTTTGTGTCCACCTCCACTAATCACTAGGTGTAAATATAGACAGGCTGAATTTTCTGGCACCTTGCATGAATTTACACAGAAACGTTCTCTTCCTTTGGCAGTAAAGGAGACAATCAAACCTATTTACAGAGATATGAAAAATCCTGAGCTACTAAAGAAGTGTTTACATGGGAAGACCCAGAATGTGAATGAGTCCTTCAATAATGTTGTGTGGTGCCATGTGCCTAAAAATGTATTTGTTGTCCTTATGACTCTAAAGTTAGTAGTGTCTGATACTGTAATAACTTTTAATGGTGCGAACTATGAAAGACTTAAGGTTCTGGAGAAGTTATGGGTAAGATTTGCACAGAATACAGCTAAAGGACTGTGGGAACTGGATGAGCTTCGTGTATGTGAAGCAGAGTTAGCTGCTCAGAAAATGACAAAAGAAGCAAGAAAGAAAAGGAGGAGGCAAGCACTGGGCTGTTGTGACACTGAAGAAGACACAGACTATGGGCCAGGGCAGTTCTAGTGTAATAAATGATGCAGAAATGTAAGACTGTATAATAATTTGTAATAAAATAAGTTTTAAACCTCAATATCTCTGAACTACACTTTTTGCAATAAATGACCCGTTTTCTATAAAAGTGCTGATGGTAGAGACATGAAATTTTCACAGCATGCCAAGTGTGAGATTCAACACATAAGGAACTAGAGTAATTGAAATATCCTGAGTTGTTTTGTTTTTATGTTCATTTATTTACAAAATCCTGTCAAAAAATTGAATGTTTGAGAAAAAAAAGATAACATGCCCCACAATACAATTTTGGTAATAATTTTAGTTCAGTGTATCTAGAAAGGTGCATTCAATAATTATGGAAAATTGGAAGTTGGTGTCATAAAAAGTTTCCAAGATAATGAGTCACAAAATTTGATAATTTAACATTGGCGGCATTGGACATACAATGTCCCCTTAAACCTACTAACAAACAACAGCACTTACATTTTGACAGTTGCCATCCTTTCCATGCCAAATGTTCCCTCCCATACAGCCTTGGCATCTGAGACAGATGTATTTGTTTGGATGCAGACTCTTTACAGCAATACACTACCTTTCTCACCTCAGCCTTCACTGCACTTAATTACCCACCAGCCTAGTTAAAAGCATATTTCCAAGGCCATCACATCCAATCCTGATACTGCTGATCCCTCCAAAAAACAACTTCAGACACTCTGTTGGTGACTCAGTATTATCCTGGTCTAGAATGTGTTAATCAGCTACTTCGACAGGGCCATGTCTTCCTAAAATCATGCCCTGAAATGAGATCAATTCTGTCTGAAATTTTGCCCACCACACGTAGAATAGTTTTCTGTCACCCTCCCAGTCTCTGCAATATTCTTGTCACACCCTATGCTCCTTTTGCACCCATCACCGTACCCTATGGCTCCTACCCCGTGCAAGACTTACCCTATGCACCCTCCTACCACCATCTATAACATCCCTGTAACTGGCAAAACATATGCTATCAAAGGGAGAGCCACCTGCAAAATGACACCTGTTATGTAATACATCGGCATGACTACCACCAAATTATCAATTAGGATGAAAGGGCATAGGCAGAGGCTGAATTGTGGCAACTTGCAATATCCTGCTGCAGAGCATGCTGTACAACATGACATTCATGATCTCGGTACTTGTTTCACCACAAACACCATCTGTTTTCTTCCCCCAGATACCAGTTTCTCAGAACTCCTCAGGTGGGAACTAGCACTACAACATGTCCTTGGTTCTCGCTACCCACCTGGCCTTAATTTACGTTAATTTCTCCTGTCTTAGTATTTCTTCACTGTGACTACTCTTTGCTTCAATTCGTTTTAATATTCTACATCTTTCATTGGCTTTCCCGCCTGTTTTTCACCCCCCCCCCCCCCCCATCCCACCTCTGTTACATACAATGCACATAGCTTTTCACTCTTATTAATTCATGCATGATGTTCAAACAGTAATCTGGGCCTGCATATTACCCTGTCTTCCACCTTTAAGCTCTCAGGTTTTCAAATCCTCATCTGTTGCAGTCCCCAACAATCAGTCTTTCCTTCTCATCTCATATGGTAAATCTCCCCTGACCCACGGTTCTGGGCGACTTTCCCAAAATGTACCCCTTTTCCTAGACCTCTCCAGTCATTTTCCTTCAACCCTCTTCCTTCCCCTTCTATCTTTCTGCCTGAAGGAGGAGCCACTGGCTCCAAAAGCTTGCCAGTCACAACCATCTTTTATGAGTGTGTTCTGCTGTCATTTGGTGAGTAGATATTTTTATATAACCAATTAAATAATTTTGTCAATAATTGAAGTATTATGATACACACAACCAATGTAGATTTTACTCCAGGAAAAGATAAAGCCAATGAATAATGTGGTTGCAGATAACATGCACTTTATTATTTATGGTGGTACAACCTGATATGCATCCATATAAGCATAAAGCTCGAAGCACACTGATGTATGGCTGTGCTAGTGGTCGTGTCACTGTCAGGGGAGACACAGTGGAAAAGCTGTCAATCTCCAGATACAGTGTGGTTGTAAATACAGTGGGATGTCCCTAAATTGTCCAACCAGTTGGACCATATGGTGTATTACAAATTTATCACACCCATACACAGAATTGTGAGCATGGTGAAGTTGGAGCACATTCCATAATTTGCATTTACAGCAGTCTGCCACCCTGTGTCATCTACATCTATAGTTACTCCTTGTGAAACACTGTGAAGTACCTGACACAGGGTGTGTCCCACTGTTCTGGTTATTAGAGCTTTAAATCCCTCTATGTGAGCTGTAATTAAATTAATTGTATGCTCATAATTCATATGGGAGCAATAGCTAGGGGGTTGTAGTATACTCCTAGAGTCACCATTTAAAGCTCGTTCTTGAAACTCTGTTATTAGACTTTCTTGACATAGTTTCTTCATGTCTTCAAGAGTCTGTTAGTTCAGTTCTTTCAAGTGACACTCTTCCAAAAAACCAGTGACCAAACACGCTGCTCTTCTCTGTATGCATTCAATATCCACTGTCAGTACTACACTGGTGCCCAGAATTAAAGCAAGAAACTACTATTTCCCCATGCTGTGTCTAATTCATGGTATAAGCATACTAACTGTCAACCAAATGTCTGTACTACCTTGTTCTGCATGGAAGATGGCACTCCAGTCAATGGACAATCATGCCAACAGTGGCATCAGGGTACCTATGAAATGAGGTAGTGTTTGCCGCATAGCCCCACATCCACAATCACTGTGCACACAGACATAGATGGTACAGTACAGCACAGAGAAGATGCCTACCAGGTTCTCTGCAGTGGAAGGTCTTAGAATGGAAGCAGGACAGTCGCAAACTGGTGTGGTCCAATGGCTTAGTGTGAATTGCTCTGTTGTTTCTCGGATGTGTCAACAGTTTATAGGGACTGAAACTATATCTCAAAGACCAGGGCAGGGCTGACCATGTGTTACTTCAGAAGAGCGGACCATCATTTGTCTGTTAGGGGGTGATAATACTGCCTTAATACTGCATGGCAACTGGCATGTGAACTCGCTGCATCCAATGGACCTGTTGTATCTAGGCAAATGGTGTGCGGAAGGCTTCATCACAGTGGTCTTTATTGTCAGAGACCTGCTGTATGTCTACCTCTGATGTGTCTTCACAGAATGGAACATGTACAGTGGAATCATCAATGAGCCACGTTGGTGGTCGAACAGTGGGCCAATGTTGTTTTCACAGATGAGTCCCAATTTAGACTGGAGAGTGATTATCAATGGATTTGCATCTGAAGGGAACACTGTAATGGGACACCCTCCTGTAACACTACATTTTTTTATACAAGTAACAGATAGCTGGATTAAACTCGAATTTCATATAGGTGAACATTATCTCAGCTGTTTAACTACAAGAAATTCATATGATTCTGTATATGACATATTATATTTCACACTAAAATGCATAAAAACGAAATTAATTTGTTACAATTGTTACTCACTAATCTGTAAGTGCGGTTAAAATTACTCTTCTTAAATTATAAAATTTCTGGTATACTTAAAATTCGTATTATTAATTGCACAATCTGACAATAATTAAAAAATTTATTTCTGTACTCATTTGTTAAACAATGATATAACTTGAAGATTCTTCTTTTATCAAGAAAGTTTATAAAATCTTTTTGCTTTGTAAACTCTTTGGAATATTGTGAGTACCGCAGAATGTAGGGAGTGATGGGCATGCCTCTGATGGAAGTAGACATTTTTATAAGTTTGTGAACAACAATGTAATTATTGTCTTTTTTGTTTTAATGTGGAAAATGTAAAGACGGTGTAATATTTAATAACGTGTCAAAGAATAAAATTCAAGAAATATACAGGCAAATCTTCAACAGTTATTTAGTCATCAGGAACCTACAATGTTAAATTAAATTTCAGTCGCAAGAATGTACCCCTAAACACAAGACTTGGAGCCAACAGCAAGAGGAGAAAATGAAGATAAATAAAAAGTTTTTCTTGTGTATATCTTATGCCTCTCGAAGCTTTTGAAAATAATTAAGAGACTAATAGAATTTTAATAGTGATGTATCGGAGGGTAAGATTACAAGTGGGAGCCTGTCCAGGATCTGTTTGACTGATAACAACGTTTAGTTTGTTTCAGAAGAAGGAAGGACAATTACTTATGTATTTTTACATAAAGATGTAAATGAACTTCAATCACTTGATGAAAGAAGACCCGAGATCTGACCAACAAAGATGTATCAACAGTGATGAGATAATATCAACAATGACAGACAGTATGAATTGAAAGGGGATGTTTCAAGTACGATGAAGGACATCGGAAAAGATAAGTACAAACCATTTGTGAAATTAATTTTTCTTGGTGGACTTGTGTGATTGCTAGGAAAATGAGGATTAAGGTAGTACTGATGAAATAAAAGCTGTAGGATGTAGCCTAGACATGTTTGAACCAACTGAAAGTTTAGTCAGCAAAGAAACAGTGAAAACAATAGTTTGCAGTTGATTTTAGCAAAATTAGAGGAGATGAAGATGGACAACAATAGCAAATTAAGTGCAATCAATGATCAGTTAATGGAAATATGAACTGATAACATTGTTAAAATGAACAGGGTACAATGCCAAATAGAACAACTTGATGATAATGATGAAGTCTCATGCTTCTTGACAGAGTGTAGGGGAATGATGCGGGAGACCGGCACCGCTATACCAGGCGAGGTCCTAATCGAGGTGGTTTGGTGTTGCCTTCCTCCGACTGTAATGTTGATGAATGATGGTGATGTTGAAGATGACACAACAACACCCAGCAATCTCAGGGCAGGTGAAAATCCCTGACCTCACTGGGAATCAAACCCAGAACCCCATGCTCAGGAAGCGAGAATGCTGCCGTGAGACTAAGAGCTGTAGTAATCAGATTTTGGAGCTAAAAAATGAGTTGTCAGATGGATTAAAAAGTGTGAATGAAAACGTTGATATAATAGAAGATAAATTTATTGTTTTGGAAAATGTGTTAGTCGCACAATCTGCAAATCAGGAGAAGAAAGTGAATGATGTGAGAATTCAACAGAAGGCTGTAGAGGAAGAAATGGAACAGAACTTTAATAGTTTAGATCAAAAGAATTTAAATGTTGAAAACATTTTTAGATCAAAAAATTTCAGTAGTTCAGGAAAATTGAATTCACAACAATCTGTATTCAAATAATAGTACTGCATGGTCCAACATTCCAATCAAAAGTTTTCCATCAGACAATTTACATCCAGTGGATTTTCTACACCACTGTAGAAAGTTTTGTGTCGAGCGTGACTAATGATCAAAACATTAAATTTGTTGAAAGATGTCTTGAGGGCAAAGCTCTGTCTTGGGTAAATCTAAATTTAAGTCAGTGGGAAACATAACAAAGATACAAGAAAAGATTTTTTAAAATAAATTTTGGTCAGAAGCCAAATGAGGGAGAATTAAAAGTGAATTTCTGAATGGTCCCAATTATAGGAATAGGGGAGGTACACTGAAAGAGTTTTGTAAGAATCAACTTAAGAAGTTAGCACACCTTGATAGGCCATTTGACAAAATGACACATTGATTGATGTTCTAAAAAGGAGACAACCAGAGGGGTTGCATTGGGATTTAGTACACGGACCAGACGATTGCCTTGAAAATTATTACGATACGTTGGCAAGCTGGATAGAACAGTAGAAAGAAGCATGTACCATAACAATCAAAATGATAGAGATCACAATGGTAACAACTCCAGAAACAAAGATAATGCTAATTTTTATCAGGGTCAGAATAGTAGTAGACAGACAGAAATTTTGAACATCAAAAGAATAGGGATAATGGGGATAACCATGGTCAGTTTAATATAAGAAATAATCATAGAGGTAGCCATTCAGGAAATGGCAGTCTGCCTTAGTGAAGGTCCACAGTTTTGGTGCAAGGAAACACAACAACTACAAGACCCCCAATTTACACTTACAGTTAGACAATATAACAGTATCAATAATGTGGCACAGGTATCTGAAGTTGAATAGAAGGAATATCAGATTTCTCATTTACTTTTTAATCAAAAGTTTTGGAATAGTATGTTTAATTACAGTAATGTAGATACTAATCACAAACCAGAATGTGTGAGTAATGAGAATTTTGATGTTGTGTGTACTAATGATTTCTTCTCTTGGTCAGAAAACAGTGTTATTGATATATGTAAAACAGACGATGACTGGATTGGATCTGAATTAGGTGGTATTTTTGATGTAGACATGAATGAGAGCTGTGAAATAACTGAGGTTGGTAAGTCTGAGACTGGTAGCTTATTGCAAATGAATGTAGGTGAGGTGTGTTACTTTGAGGGCGATAAGACTTGTGTTGATGATGATGTTGCTGATGAAGTAATTTTTGTAGAATATGATGATAATAATGATGATTATGAGTGTCAAGTTTTTGTAGAGTTTAAGATAATGAAGTTTCAGAGTTATTTGTGAATACACATAAGGTAAGTATTGATATGAATATAATAGAAGGAAACATTCCACGTGGGAAAAATATATCTAAAAAGAAAGATGATGAGACTTACCAAACAAAAGCGCTGGCAGGTCGATAGACACACAAACAAACACAAACATACACACAAAATTCAAGCTTTCGCAACCAATGGTTGCCTCATCAGGAAAGAGGGAAGGAGAGGGAAAGACGAAAGGATTTGGGCTTTAAGGGAGAGGGTAAGGAGTCATTCCAACCCCGGGAGCGGAAAGACTTACCTTAGGGGGAAAAAAGGACAGATATACACTCGCACACACACACATATCCCTCCACACATCTTTCCGCTCCCACACGCTTCCACACATCTTTACAAATGTCTGCTTGTGTCTGTGTATATGCGGATGGATATGTGTGTGTGTGTGCGAGTGTATACCTGTCCTTTTTTCCCCCCTAAGGTAAGTCTTTCCGCTCCCGGGATTGGAATGACTCCTTACCCTCTCCCTTAAAACCCAAATCCTCTCGTCTTTCCCTCTCCTTCCCTCTTTCCTGATGAGGCAACCGTTGGTTGCGAAAGCTTGAATTTTGTGTGTATGTTTGTGTTTGTTTGTGTGTCTATCGACCTGCCAGCGCTTTTGTTTGGTAAGTCTCATCATCTTTCTTTTTAGACACATAAGGTAAGTGATGTATGTGATGATGTAAGTGAGAGTCATGAGATACCAGTGCAGTATAAGCAGTTTTTCATTAATGTCATGCAGAGTAATGATCCAAAAAGTAAAGGTGAGTTATCTGTAAGCCTAGAGAATAACGGTGAAAAATTTTTGAAATTTGTTTGGAACCAGATTGATGATAACATAGATAAATGTGGATTCTGGAATAAGTTAGCTGCAGTTAGTCAAAATTTGTACCCAAATTGGGAGAATGAAGTGAAAGAAGATCTAAGTAGGAAATGTAATTTTGGCAGTAATATATTTTTTGTTCTTTCTGTAATAAGTGATGTTAGCTGTGCTATGGAACCCATTCAGTATATTCAGTATTTTTACCTGACCACATGTGTTACCAAAGTAATGAAATGATGCCAGTACAGCTGATAAAACCCTGAAAAAAGAGTGTGGATGTAGCATTTGATGAAATTGAAAGTGACCTTTTACACAAAGTGTCTAAGAACAGAGAAGATGATTTAGGTTTTGGATGTCCTTACATTAAGATTGAGATTGATCATTGGCAAGGGAACTGTTTGAATGATACAGGTAGTTTGATTTATGGTATATCTGAACAGTTTAGAGATGAGATTAAATATAGTAAGCATTTTGTGGAAATGCCCATTGTAGGTGTAAAGATAAGAGGAGCTACAGGTAAGAAAAGCAAATTGGAAAAATCTCAGGTACTTTTAATGTAAACCTTTGAACGTGGATGCCTAGTGATCCCTAGTCTGGAAGAAAATATAATTCTTGGTATGGATTGGATAGTGAAAGCTGAGGCTTGTTTAGGATGGAATGCTAAAGAATTGTTTATTTTAGAACCTAAAAGTAATATTTAGTGAAAACTAATTTCTGTATTTTAAACTGTGGGAAAAGTTGTAACTATTTGCAAAACATTGTGAACCAAGGTGAGTAAAAGATGTTTGATGTTGATATAGATTTTGAGGAGACTGAGGATCAGGATTTTGAAAGTGTTGTAGATCCTAAAGTAAGGGAAGCTACAACTCTTAATGACCTACAAAAGGAACAAATTAGCAATTTGTTATTGGAGTTTAGAAATTTGTTTAGTGAAAAGCCAGGGAAAGTGAAAGGCTATCAGTGCATACTTCACCTTAAAGATCATCAACCTAAATCTAATCTAATCTTCTCGAGTTGTATAGTATACCATTTTCAAAAAGAAAAATGCAGAGATAGAAATTCAGAAAATGGAAACATGGGCTGCAATAGAGGGAAGTGGGAATGCTTACAATAATCCTTTAGTTGTGGTAAGTAAGAGAAATAGTGGAATAAGAATTGTTTTGGACTCTAGACATCTTAATAAGTTTCTTATCAGAGAGAATAATCATCCTGAGAACATGGACGAGTTGTCACACAAATTTGATTATGTAAAATGCATAAGTAGTTTGGACGTGACCTAAGGATTTCACCAGATCCCACGTGAAACTAATTCTAGAAAGTATACAGAATTTGTGTATGGAGGTAAGTGTTTTCGGTATTGTGTGGTACCATTTGGGTTAAATGTATCTGTAGTTGAATTCATAAGAACTCTGGATTCTGTCTTAGGAAGTGAAATGAGTTCAAAATTAATTATGTATGTTGATGACATTCTGGTCAGTGAAAAGACTTTGGAACAGCATTTATATCTGTTAAGAGATGTGTTTTCAAAATTAGAATCAGGAGGCATGACTTTGAAAATAGGTAAGTATAAATTTGGTGTGGAAGAAGTTAAATTTTTAGGACATGTTATATCTGAAAAAGGAATTGCACCTGATGAATAGAAACTTGATGCTATTGCTAATTTTCCTCCACCTCACAATATAAAAATACTTAAACGATTTTTTGGATTAACTGGAATTTATAGAAATTTTTTTAGCAGCCAGGCTTTGAATGCTCCATGCTTGTATGAACTTTTGAAGAAGAATACCATTTGAGATTGGAATCAGGAGTGTCAGAATGCTTTCAATCAGATCAAACGACAGTTGTGTCAAAGCCAGATGCTATTCAGACCAAATCTGTCTCTTCCTTTTTGTATTATGACAGGCAGTAGTGATGTTGGATTGGATGCTAATTTGTTTCAAGAGGTTGAAGTTGATGGTGTTATTGAACATAAATCTCTTGTATTTGTTAGTAGAGTATTGCAGAAACATGAAACAATATACACTGTAACTGTGAAATCAGATACCTTAAGGGCACAAATAATGTAGTAGCTGATGCTTTGTCTAGGCTGCATCTAGGAAGTGAACCATCTAACAACATTGGAGAAGGAGAGAAAGAGTTTAAAATTATGTACTCAAGAGATGTGAAAGAGGAAAAAGATATCTTGAAAATTTGCAAAGACATCCACAGGTGTCAAAATCATGATGAAAATTGGAAATTGGTTAGAGCATGTTGGGTACAAAAGGCGGAGAAAAGACAGAACAGTATTACAAGGTACACAAGGAGGAGATATGAGACTGACTCCGAGGATTGGAAACTATGTTGCCCAGAATAGTGTATTGATACTTTAATTATTTGTACACATGAGAGTATTGGTCATCATGGATCAATGAAATGCACACAAAAGATTCAGGAACATATCTATTTTTATAATGTAGGAAGGAGACTCAAGGAAAAGATTGCCAGCTATGACAGATATCAGAGAGTGAAGGTAAGTAACCAAACAAGTAGAGGCCAAATGCAAAACATACTTCCCAATAGTAACCTAGATCTCATGTCTGAGGATGTTTGTGGACCTTTACTTAAGGCTAAGAATGGATTTTGTTAGGTATTTATGGTGGCTGATGTATTTTTGAAGTCCATAAAGTTGTTTCCTCATAAGAAAGCTACCAGTAAGCAAATCATCTCAAAGTTTGAAACCACATATTTTCATCATGTGAGTATTCCTAGAACAATTTTATCTGATAATGGTTTACATCACAAGCTTGGAAGGATTTTGTTGCTCATGGAAAAATAAGGATATTCTAGCCTCGGTGTATCACCCTTCTAGTAACCCTGCAGAAAGATGTATGAGATAGATTGGAAGACTGTCTAGAACTTATTGTAGTAAGAATCATACCAGTCGGATAGATTACGTAGTGGTTTTGAGGATATTATAACAGCTTACAGCACTCTTCAGTGAGTTTTTCACCATCTGAAATCATGTTTAATCACAGACCAGCTAACTTTATTTCTGAAAATGTTGAGTTTCCACCATGTAAAATTCTGTTTCCACAAGAGAGGGAAGAGTTTGTTAGGGAGATGGTGAAGAAACAGGGGGTAGGAGAAAGCAGAGACATGATGGTGAAGGTAGATTTTCTAAGTTTGAAGTAGGAGATCTTGTGTTGGTGAAAGCCAAAGAGAGATCTAATGTGTTGACATCTGAGATACAGAAATTTTTTGGTATTTATATTGGACCATTCAGTATTCATGAAAATCCACATCATAATGCATACTGACTTGTGAATCCTAAATCTAAGAACTTGTTTGCATTACACAAAGCGTATAGATATGATCCATAAGTATCTAACTTTTATTTGTTTGTTCTTTTTCCATTGTCAAGAATTTAGAATGTAAGATGATGTGATTTCTAGAGTTCTATCTTATCCACTGACTGGGTTTTAATCTATTTGTAGATTCATAAAACTACATAATTGTGTCTTGTTTGTCTGGAATGTAGTATGTAAGATGTGATTTTTAAACTTTTGTCTTATCTATTGATTGAGTTAAAATCTATGGTACACCATATAGTTGTGTACAGTTATAGATTTGTGTTTCAAAATTTGATACATATATGGCATGAGACTAAATAAGTACTTTTTGCAACTTTGAAATGTGACAATGTTCATAATTTGTACTGCAAAAATTAGGAATCATTCATTCATTTCCATGTCCAGTCAGCATTCCCAAAAAATAGCAGCTGCAAAAGCTTTGTCATTTTCTTCATAAACATCTTGTATGTTGCAGGGGTTTTCCAGGAGGGGCACACAAGTAGGTGGCTTGGATCTTCTTCAGCCCCACAGTCACAAATGGTGTCTGTGCTCGCTGGAAGGATTCCCCATTTCTTCAGGATGGTCTTGCATTGGGGGATGCCCACTCTTAGGTGGCTGAGAGACCTCCATACAGGGTATTGCAGGTTTGCACCAGGAGCTAGTTCTTCTTTTGGTGATACGTCTACGGGCAGTGAGTTCTTCCATGTTGGAAGATGAATTGCCTCTGGTGCTCTCTCCAGTTATGCAGTCCTAGCAAGGAAACTCTTGCAGGATTTAAGGCAGGATCTTGCTGTCT
Source organism: Schistocerca cancellata (assembly GCF_023864275.1). NCBI lineage: Eukaryota > Metazoa > Arthropoda > Insecta > Orthoptera > Acrididae > Schistocerca > Schistocerca cancellata. Next base: position 963,718,899 of record NC_064627.1, read on the forward strand.
CATGACCATACAGAGGATGTCAGTGGTCATTCTCCTGCTTTGTTCTCTCATTGTCTGCAGCAGTGGCCCTCTGGATATTGGGTGGTGCTATTCCAACAATCATATACAATTTCTGCACTGGTATTGGCTTCAGACATCCTGAGATGATCCTTACAGTATCATTGACCTCAATATTGACTTGCTTAGCATGAGCTGAAGTGTTCCACACAGGAGCAGCATACTCAGCGGCTGATACACAAAGTGCAAGTGCAGAAGTCCTTAGGAGGTGTGGGTTGGCTCCCCAGCTGCTGCCAATCAGATTCTTGAGTATCCCGTTGCAAGCAATGACTACCTGTTTCATGTTTAGACATTGCTGCCTGTGCGTTAGAACCCTGTCCAGTATGACACCTAGGTAGACTGGTGTTGGGCAATGTTGCAGTTGCTCTCCTTGCTATGTGATATCCAGCTTTTGCTGCGGTTCCCTGTGAGGGGAAGGCGCTCACTTGAGTTTTACTGGGATTGGGCGTCAGGTGGTTGGCATCATAGTGCTTGGAGAGTTCATCCATTGCTAGAGACAGTTTTCCCTCTACTTCTTTAAAGTTTGGCCCTGGAACAGTTACTGCTGTGTCATCAGCATAGATGAAAAGCCTAGTACTTGCTGGTATTAGCTGATCATTTGTGTTGGTAGATTTTGTACAGTGCAGGAGCAAGCACACTGCCTTGGAGGAGACCTTTCTTCTGCGTTTGCCATCTACCTCTCTTACCCTGTAATGAAATTTGGAATCTTCTGTTCTGAAGAAATATACTAATAAGGGATGTTAGTTGGTAGTCCTTAGTAAGGTCATACACTTTCTTTAACAGTTCCCTATGGTTCACAGTGTTGTACGCAGCTGTTAGATCAACAAAAGCGAGTCCAGTAATCTCATCATGCTCAAAACAGTCCTCGATGTGCTGGGTTATGATTTGCCAGCATGAAAGCCTACTTGTTGTGGGATGAACTTCACTTTGAGGATGGCACTGATTTGGTTAAGTACAAGCCATTCTAATATATTGATGGTGTGGCATAAAAGGAAGGTAGGTCAAAAATTTTATGGATCTTTTGGTGTTGCAATGACTGAAGACTTTCGCCACATTTTGGGGATGTGTAACTCGGCAACACATGTTCATTAGGCTTAGTAGCCACTCTACCATTTTATAGCTGAAGTTATTTATCTTTTCAATTCTAAAGTCATTGACACCTGCAGCCTTATGCATCTTCAAACTGGAGATGGCAGCTTCAAGTTCAGCCATGGAGAAGCGATCCCTAAGAAAATAGTGCTCTGTCTCTGGGTCATGCTGAAGAGCTTCTTCAGGCGTCCTTCCTTTTATTTTGCTGTTCTGCAGGAGCTGAGTTGCCACTTTATCAGGAGTCACCCCCATAAAATTGTCTTGTGATTTTACAGGGTCACCGCTTAGGTTTTTAAGCACTTTCCAGGCTTGTTTAGTGTTCTGCTTCATATCAAGGTTCTCTACCAGGCTAATCCACTTGGCCTTGCAAGTTGCTGAAATGGCTTGCAGCAATATTTCATGAGCTTGAATCATTTCTTCCACAAATGGATCCTCTTCATAGAGAGTTTGGTATCTTTCTAACAACTGTGTTTCATCACTGGACATTCCTGGAACATAATGAGTTCAGTATCCTCTTAGAATAGTTTTCCTCGAAACTTGTTAGACGCATTTGATGAAGGTTTCATTCATTTCATGTTGCAGTGGAATGTTTATCACTTTTGAGTCAAGCTCTTCACTGAACTTCAAACAGTCAGCTTTCTTGGAGTTAAGCCCCCTCATGAATGGTACCTCTTCAGGAGCTACTATGGGATTCGCAGTGCGTATGACAGGTCTATGTTGGGAACGGATGATGGGCTCTCCTACAGTCTTCGTACGTTGTACAGCTACCTTTGAAGAAACAAAGATGTTGTCTGGGTTGTACCCTCTTTTCCACCTGACACTGTTAAAAGAAGGCAGGACCTATGGATTATGAATCAGATGTCATGAGCATCAGCCCATGTTTATAGACTAATTCAGTTTGTGTCGGTATCTGGGTATGCCCATCATGTGCTTCTGCAATTGAAATCACCTATGACAAAGTTCACACCCTGATCATTGAAGTTTGCTGGTGTTTTAATACTGAAATTGGCATCGTGTGCTTTGCAGACCAATGTTACTCAGAAGAATGGAGTTTGCACTGTGAGGAGCTCAATGTTGTTGCCTTCGGTCAGTGAGGCTGATGTGATATTCACATTAAGTCTGGTAAAGATGTCACTGTCATATTTGTCATGAGGCCTTTCCAATATTAATTCCATACCAGCAATTCTTGGACGGTTTTTAGTACTTCCCCTGTGTGTTTCCTGGACTAACAGAATGTCACATGTATATTTTTGACATAAATTTGCTACTAAAACTTTTTTATCTTGGGAAAATCCCTCGATGTTTATAGAAATAAAAACAAATGCTCTGGAGAAAGACTGGTTGGAATGTAGTCCATCTGAATGGAGACTGGCTGTGAAAGGATCTGCCATCAGCGCACTTCATAGCGTCTTCCAATGTTGCCCAGGGTACACCCAATTGCTATTCACAGCTTGTTCTTCTCTTATTGCAATCTTTATGGAGCTTCCTTTCATGTACCCCAAATTAGGATTAGTATCTGAGCATATCTGTGTGTATTACCTTGTTAGTCCATTTTTTATTGCATTAAACTCTGTATAAATAAATAAATTAATGTTTCATATGTGAACACTTTAATTTCACTTGACATAAATCCCATATAATTGACTTTGAAAAGTTACTAAGGAGAACATATCTCATGTGATGTGAAGAAGGTATTGTGCAGCATATTTAGTACACAAACCGATGTTTCAGGATTTGGTATGATTGGCCTGCTGAGACATTACCTATCCATGTGATGAGAACTCTAAGGAGGAAACTGAAAGATGGGGGCAGCTCCACACGTTGCCGTATGGTTGTACCCTGCTGGACCAGTCAACTTGCAAGAGATCATGGGTGCTGGGTAACATACTTGACCATCTGTCCACTGGATCTATGTTGTGACTGATATTTGTGAATTGTTAGCCAAGACCGCTAAAGACAGTGTTATTCTGCATAAATGCATGTTTTCTCAAGTACAATACATTATGTAACTTTAAATCAGTATGTATTTTTTTATCATTTGTAAGAGGTCTTTCCATACAAGGTTAGTTTATATGGACAATTAGAAAATAGTCGGGAAAACATTTACTAGTATGGACAATATAACAACATGTCTGCTTTCATACCCTGATTTTGGTTCTCAAGCTACTGGATTGTGTCATCATTCAAAGCTCTTTATAACTAAGGTTAACTGTATTTATCCTGAATATTGCAATATTATATCCGATTGGATCTTGAGCTGTGGACAGACTTGTGCTTAGCTCTATTTTGGGCACTACCAGTCATCGCGACTGTGTGTGTATGTGTGTGTGTGTGTGTGTGTGTGTGTGTGTGTGTGGGCGCGCGCGCGCGCGCGCGCGTGCGCAAGGAGAGCATACAATCATTGACTGAGGCCAGATGCTTCTTACAATTACTCTTTGCATGTAATTGAACTATTTTTTGCTGGTTTGTAGCCAGTGTTGTTTGGATTCTTGGGTCAGTCCCCACATCGTAAACTTAGGCCCTAATACTTTTCAATTATTTTGTTCTTTTATGATTCAACATATCCTTGAAAACTCTGGTTTACGTGGCTGACTGATTCCTACTCATGTTTGAGTATATTCTTCTGATCTGTACCCGTCGTCGTGAGTTTTTTGAGTCGGCTCACTCAACACCCTCCTCTAAAACTACCAAACTACCTTTCCTTATATAGAAGTAGCTGATACCCGGATTAATCTCGTATCTCATATAGGTGAACATTATCTCGCCTGTTTAACTAAAAGAAATTCATATGATTCTGTATATTATATATTATATTTCACACTAAAATGTATAAAAAAGAAATTAATTTGCTGCAATCATTACACACTAATCTGTAAGTGCGGTTAAAATTACTCTTCTTAAATTATGAAATTCCTGGTATACTTAAAATTCGTATTATTAATTGCACAATCTGACAATAATTAAAAAATTTATTTCTGTACTCATTTATAAAATAATGATATAACTTGAAGATTCTTCTTTTGTCAAGAAAGTTTATAAAATCTTTTTGCTTTGTAAACTCTTTGGAATATTGTGAGTACCACAGAGTGTAGGGAGTAGTGGGCATGCCTCTGATGGAAGTAGACATTTTTATAAGTTTGTGAACAACAATGTAATTATTGTCTTTTTTGTTTTAATGTGGAAAATGTAAAGATGGTGTAATATTTAATAACGTGTCAAAGAATAAAATTCAAGTAATATACAGGCAAATCTTCATCAGTTATTTAGTCATCAGGAACCTACAATGTTAAATTAAATTTCAGCTGCAAGAATGTACCCCTAGACACAAAACTTGGAGCCAACAGCAAGAAGAGAAAATGAAGATAAATAAAAAGTTTTTCTTTTGTATATCATATGCCTCTCAAAGCTTTTGAAAATAATTAAGAGACTAATAGAATTGTAATAGTGATGTATGGGAGGGTAAGATTACAACATGGAACATGATTTCAAGACCCAAATGTTGTGGAAAGAAACCAATATTGAGGAGCATTCCTAATGATTAGACTGGAATTATATTTACCGCTTGATTCCCTCCTCATGAAATTGTATGGGTGTATCAACAAGGTTTAACTGCTGTCAGGTACCATGACAAGATCTTGGGACTTCATTTGTGGTTGTTGCAAAGTCCTGTAGGCTCAGACTTTGTATTGATGGATGATAATGCTGACCTTATAGAGCACAAGTAGTTGATGTTTTCTTGGGAACAGAAGATACTGCACACTTGGCATGGTCTGCCCACTCTGCCAATTTTAATCCCAGATAGCATGTCTGGGATGCACTAGCGAGATTATGATGAAGCAAGTTGGGATATTTTTACTTCCTCTCTTGTTTTGCCATCTTCTTCCTTAAAATTCATTTTTTCACTTTTAACTAATTACCATTAATAAATGTGAGTATAATCTGCATTTTCATAAATGAGAAAGGTTGGCCCTCAGTTTTAAAGAACATAACACCAGATCTAATAATAATATTAGTAGTTAGCATCTTTTGTTATAGGATAAAACCAGTAATTGTTTTGTAACTTAAATTCTATTGTTGACTTATAAACAAATATAAATTATGTACTAATTGTAAACATTTGGAGGAACAACTAATACTATTCTTAAAGGATCTATTTGGCTCTATTTGAAAACATGTTAGCAAAGCCAGCTCTTACTTAATTCCAAAGTAATTTCCAGTTTCATCAAAAGTATTGTTTGCTTAACTATGTTTGTTAATTTTATCATTTAAACAAATAATTTGGCCTAACTCTTGTAGTAGAAGAAACTGTTAAAAAAGATGGAATTTTTTGATGTATTCAGTTAATTTAATGAGTTAAGTTTTAATTGTAATTTCTGTCAATTAAACATCAAACAATGTATAGTTACTATGCCTATTATTGTGAGAATATATAAGGGCATAATTTTTGGTCCTGAGACAGTCAGTCCACAGCCGAGTTTCAGACAAGAAACCTGTGTTGGTTAGAACAACAACAATGCATCAACTTAACCATGAAATAAGTGTTAAAACAATGACACTGTCTGTTCAATTTATTTGAAAGACTGTGAACTGTGTGGTTAGGTTTTTACTGCTCGTAGATGTTCAACAGTAAACTATTGTAGCAGTAAGTGGATGTTTGCCTGCAACCTATTAATGAGGGTTATTGAAAGTTAAGCAATAGTTAACTGGCCATATAACTGTGTATTATTGGGGGGTTGTGAACAGTGAAAGGAAAGAACTGTGAAACACAAATGTGCACCTGTTGGCTCCATCATTTAAGGTAGTCAATGATGAACTTCCACCCCCATTTTTCAGCCAGTATAGCAATGCAGTACATTGACACCAAGGACAATCAACAATGAAATAAAGCAGGTGAACATTACAAGATGGCTTGCATCATGTCAGCATCCACCAACCGCTCTCCAAGACTGCAAGCAGCTCTGCATGATCAATGGGTCTTATTACCTCAACACAAAAATGATGACATCATTCGCAGCATGCCTTGACATTGTCAGGCCTGTATTGCTGCCAGAGGGCTCATGCCCCATAGTGAGCACATTAACCAGCTGTTGGAATGTGTGCAAATTTGTTAAGTTGGCAAAAATGAAGAACATTTTTGTCTAGTGTTATGCATGTTGCAGTTGTCTATGTTCTGATTTTTTTGGTGACATTTCTACTTTACTACCACCTGTTTATACTGTCTTGTGGTAAAATAAAAGCAACCTTGCAAAATTCCCATTTGTTGCTTTAATTTTGGACAGCAGTGTATTTGGTATGTATCCCACACACTTGAGCTAGGATGGGTCATACGATTGGCTTAGAAGCAACTCCTTTGTAATCCAATTGCTCTTCTCTAGCAGTCTACCAATAAACCAAAGTTTGCTACCTGTATTACTCACAATTGAACCTATGTGATCATTCCACTTCATGTCCCTACTGAGTGTTAGACCCATGTACTTGTATGAGTTTACAGATTCCAACTGTCACTCTTTACTTTTATATTCATAGAATACTATTTTTTTTATTTTGTAAAGTGCACAATTTTATATTTTTGAACATTTAAAGCAAGCTGCCAACCACTGCACCATTTTGAAATTTAATCAAGGTCTGACTGAATATTTGTGCAGCTTTGTTCAGGCTGTATTTCATTGTAGATAACTGCATCATCTGCAAAAAGTCTGAGATCACTGTTAATATTGCACATAAAATCATTAATATTCAACATGAACACCAAAGGACCCAACAGGCTTCCCTGTGATACACCCAAAGTTACTTCTACATCTCTCAGTGACTCTCCATCTAAGATAATATGCTGTGTCCTCCCTAACAAGAAATCCTCATTCTAGTCACACATTTCTTCTAATACTCCATATGATCATACCTTTGTTAGTAAGTGTGGGTGTAGTACTGAATAAAATGCTTTTTGGAAATCAAGAAAGTCTGAATCTATGCAACTACCTTGATCCAAGGCTTTCAGGATGTCATGAGAGAAAAGTGCGAATTGGGTTACATATGACCTATGTTTTCAAAATCCATGCTGGTTGGCATGGAGGAGAACATTCTGTTGAGCTGTTTTAGCTTAGAATATGTTCTAAGATTCTACAACAAACTGATTTCAAGGATAATGGATGATAGTTTTGTCGATTGCTTCTGCTATCCTTCTTGCAGACAGGAGTGACCTATGGTTTTTTTCCAGCTACATCAATGTCTACATAGATACTCCATAAGCCACTGTACAGTGTGTGGCCGAGGGTACCTTGTACCTCTACTAGTCATCATATTTCCTGTTCCATTTGAGGACAGAGCATGTCTATATGTGCTCATATGAACCCAAATTTCTCATATCTTGTCTTCATGGCCCTTACCTGAAATGTATGTTGGCAGCAGTAGGATTGTCCTGCAGTCAGTTTCAGATGCTTGATCTCTAAATTTTGTCAATAGTATTCCTCAAGAAGGATGTTACTTTCCCTCCAGGAATTCGCATTTGAGTTCCTGTAGCATCTCTGTAACACTTGTGTGTTGTTCAAACCTACCAATAACAAATCTAGCAGCCTGCCTCTGAACTGCTTCAATGTCTTCCTTAATCTGAACTAGTGTGGATCCCAAGCACTTGAGCAGCACTCAGCAATAGGTCAAACTAACGCCCTACACACTGATGAGCCAAAGCATTATGACCACCTGCTTAATAGCTTGTTTGTGCACCTGTGGAATGAAATACATCACTGATTCTGTGTATCAAGAATCTGACAGTTTGTTGCTATTTTTGTGGAGTTATGCAATTTTAGATGCCTAGGCACAGTTCGTGTAATTTGTGTAAATAACAGGTTGCTGATATGCATACTCGCTGATGGTGCCCAAAAGCAACCCAGATGGGGTTCATAGGATTTACATCAGGTGAATTTGTTCAATGAGATATCAACATGAGTTCAGCATAATGCTCCTTGAACCACTGTAACTTGGTTCTGGCTCCGTGACATGAACAATTATATTTATTTATTTACACATCTATTTCCTAGGACCAAATTGAGGAGCAAATCTCCAAGGTCATAGAATGTATCAGTACATGAAATTACAACATAAAAGCAATAACAGATAAAATTAAATGTTCATGAATCCAAAAAAGTCAAGGTATAAGTTTAGGTTAATGCCGTCAATAATATAACATAAAAACCAGCTAAATTTTTCAAGGAACTCCTCAACAGAATAGAAGGAGTGGCCCATGAGGAAGTTCTTCAGTTTTGGTTTGAAAGTGAGTGGATTACTGCTAAGATTTTTGAATTCTTGTGGTAGCTTACTGAAAATGCATGCAGGAGTATACTGCACACCTTTCTGCACAATAATTAAGGAAGTTTGTGATGAAGCAAACTGGATCTTGTTATTTCTTCTCTTGTTTTGCCATCTGCCTCATTAAATTCATTTTTTCATTTTAACTAATTACCATTAATGTGCATTTTCATAAAAGAGAAAGGCTGGCCCTCAGTTTTAAAGAATGAAGCACCATATCTAATTTTATGCTTAGTTTTGTGTATGTAATTAATTTAATACGAATATAATAGAGGGAAACATTCCACGTGGGAAAAATATATCTAAAAGCAAAGATGAGGAGACTTACCAAACAAAAGCGCTGGCAGGTCGATAGACACACAAACAAACACAAACATACACACAAAATTCTAGCTTTCGCAACCAACGGCTGCCTCATCAGGAAAGAGGGAAGGAGAGGGAAAGACAAAAGGATATGGGTTTTAAGGGAGAGGGTAAGGAGTCATTTCAATCCCGGGAGCGGAAAGACTTACCTTAGGGGGAAAAAAGGACAGGTATACACTCGCACACACACACAAATCCATCCGCATATACACAGACACAAGCAGACATTTGTAAAGGCAAAGAATTTGGGCAGAGATGTCAGTCGGGGCGGAAGTACAGAGGCAAAGATGATGTTGAAAGACAGGTGAGGTATGAGCGGCAGCAAATTGAAATTAGAAATTAGTGGAGATTGAGGCCTGGCGGAGAGCAAGAAGAGAGGATATGCTGAAGGGCAAGTTCCCATCTCTGGAGTTCTGACAGGTTGGTGTTAGTGGGAAGTATCCAGATAACCTGGACGGTGTAACACTGTGCCAAGATGTGCTGGCCATGCACCAAGGCATGTTTAGCCACAGGGTGATCCTCATTACCAACAAACACTGTCTGCCTGTGTCCATTCATGCATAATGCGAATGGACAGTTTGTTGCTGGTCATTCCCACATAGAACACTTCACAGTGTAGGCAGGTCAGATGGTAAATCACGTGGGTGCTTTCACATGTGGCTCTGCCTTTGATCGTGTACACCTTCCGGGTTACAGGACTGGAGTAGGTGGTGGTGGGAGGGTGCATGGGACAGGTTTTACACCAGGGGCGGTTACAAGGTAGGAGCCAGAGGGTAGGGAAGGTGGTTTGGGGATTTCATAGGGATGAACTACGAGGTTACGAAGGTTAGGTGGACGGCGGAAAGACACTCTTGGTGGAGTGGGGAGGATGTCATGAAGGATGGATCTCATTTCAGGGCAGGATTTGAGGAAGTCGTATCCCTGCAGGAGAGCCACATTCAGAGTCTGATCCAGTCCCGGAAAGTATCCTGTCACAAGTGGGGCACTTTTGGGGTTCTTCTGTGGGAGGTTCCGGGTTTGAGGAAATGGCTCTGGTTATTTGCTTCTGTACCAGGTCGGGAGGGTGGTTGCGGGATGTGAAAGCTGTTTTCAGGTTGTTTGTGTAATGGTTCAAGGATTCCGGACTGGAGCAGATTCGTTTGACACGAAGACCTAGGCTGTAGGGAAGGGACCGTTTGATGTGGAATGGGTGGCAGCTGTCATAATGGAGGTACTGTTGCTTGTTGGTGGGTTTGATGTGGACAGACGTGTGAAGCTGGCCATTGGACAGGTGGAGGTCAACGTCAAGGAAAGTGGCATGGGATTTAGAGTAGGACCAGGTGAATCTGATGGAACCAAAGGAGTTGAGGTTGGAGAGGAAATTCTGGAGTTCTTCTTCACTGTGAGTCCAGATCATGAAAATATCATCAATAAATCTGTACCAAACTTTGGGTTGGCAGGCCTGGGTAACCAAGAAGGCTTCCTCTAAGCGACCCATGAATAGGTTGGCGTACGAGGGGGGCATCTTGGTACCCATGGCTGTTCCCTTTAATTGTTGGTATGTCTCACCTTCGAAAGTGAAGAAGTTGTGGGTCAGGAAGGTAGGGTGGCAGGTGATCGGCGTGAAAGGAAGTGCTCCATCGCAGCGAGCAGCTGGACATGCGGAATATTTGTGTATAAGGAAGTGGCATCAATGGTTACAAGGATGGTTTCCAGGGGTAACAAACTGGGTAGGGATTCCGGGCGTTCGAGAAAGTGGTTGGTGTCTTTGATGAAGGATGGGAGACTGCATGTAATGGGTTGAAGGTGTTGATCTACGTAGGCAGAGATGCGTTCTGTGGGGCTTGGTAACCAGCTACAATGGGACGGCCGGGATGATTGGGTTTGTGTATTTTAGGAAGAAGGTAGAAGGTAGGGGTGCAGGGTGTTGGTGGGGTCAGGAGGTTGATGGAGTCAGGTGAAAGGTTTTGTAGGGGGCCTAAGGTTCTGAGGATTCCTTGAATCCCCACCTGGACTTCAGGAATGGGATTACCTTGGCAAACTTTGAAGTAGTGTTATCTGAAAGCTGACGCAGTCCCGCAGCCACATACTCCCGACGATCAAGTACCACGGTTGTGGAACCCTTGTCCGCCGGAAGAATGACGATGGATCAGTCAGCCTTAAGATCACGGATATCCTGGGCTTCAGCAGTGGTGATGTTGGGAGTAGGATTAAGGTTTTTTAAGAAGGATTGTGAGGCAAGGCTGGAAGTCAGAAATTCCTGGAAGGCTTGGAGAGGGTGATTTTGAGGAAGCGGAGGTGGGTCCCGCTGTGACGGAGTACGGAACTGTTCCAGGCAGGGTTCAATTTGGATAGTGTCTTGGGGAGCTGGATCATTAGGAGTAGGATTAGGATCATTTTTCTTTGTGGCAAAGTGATATTTCCAGCAGAGAGTATGGGTGTAGGAAACCTCCTCTTCCTCAAAATCACCCTCTCCAAACCTTCCAGGAATTTCTGACTTCCAGCCTTGCCTCTCAATCCTTCTTAAAAAACCTTAATCCTACTCCCAACATCACCACTGCTGAAGCCCAGGCTATCTGTGATCTGAAGGCTGACCGATCCATCGTCATTCTTCCGGCGGACAAGGGTTCCACAACCGTGGTACTTGATCATTGGGAGTATGTGGCTGAGGGACTGCGTCAGCTTTCAGACAACACTACTTACAAAGTTTGCCAAGGTAATCCCATTCCTGATGTCCAGGCGGAGCTTCAAGGAATCCTCAGAACCTTAGGCCCCCTACAAAACCTTTCACCTGACTCCATCAACCTCCTGACCCCACCAACACCTCGCACCCCTACCTTCTACCTTCTTCCTAAAATTCACAAACCCAATCATCCCGGCCATCCCATTGTAGCTGGTTACCAAGCCCCCACAGAATGCATCTCTGCCTACGTAGATCAACACCTTCAACCCATTACATGCAATCTCCCATCCTTAATCAAAGACACCAACCACTTTCTCAAATGCCTGGAATCCCTACCCAGTCTGTTACCCCTGGAAACCATCCTTGTAACCATTGATGCCACTTCCTTATACACAAATATTCTGCATGTCCAGGGCCTCGCTGTGATGCAGCACTTCCTTTCACGCCGATCACCTGCCACCCCACCTAAAACCTCTTTCCTCATTACCTTAGCTAGCTTCATCCTGACCCACAACTTCTTCACTTTTGAAGGCCAGACATACCAACATTTAAAGGGAACAGCTATGGGTACCAGGATGGCCCCCTCATATGTCAACCTATTCATGGGTCGCTTAGAGGAAGCCTTCTTGGTTACCCAGGCCTGCCAACCCAAAGTTTGGTACAGATTTATTGATGACATTTTCATGATCTGGACTCACAGTGAAGAAGAACTCCAGAATTTCCTCTCCAACCTCAAGTCCTTTGGTTCCATCAGATTCACTGGGTCCTACTCTAAATCCCATGCCACTGTCCTTGACATTGGCCTCCACCTGTCCAATGGCCAGCTTCACACGTCTGTCCACATCAAACCCACCAACAAGCAACAGTACCTCCATTATGACAGCTGCCACCCATTCCACATCAAACGGTCCCCTCCCTACAGCCTAGGTCTTCGTGTCAAACGAATCTGCTCCAGTCCGGAATCCTTGAACCATTACACCAACAACCTGAAAACAGCTTTCGCATCCCGCAACCACCCTCCCGACCTGGTACAGAAGCAAATAACCAGAGCCACTTCCTCATCTCCTCAAACCCGGAACCTCCCACAGAAGAACCTTAAAAGTGCCCCACTTGTGACAGGATACTTTCTGGGACTGGACCAGACTCTGAATGTGGCTCTCCAGCAGGGATACGACTTCCTCAAATTCTGCCCTGAAATGAGATCCATCCTTCATGAAATCCTCCCCACTCCACCACGAGTGTCTTTCCGCCATCCACCTAACCTTCGTAACCTCGTAGTTCATCCCTATGAAATCCCCAAACCACCTTCCCTACCCTCTGGTTCCTACCTTGTAACCGCCCCCCGGTGTAAAACCTGTCCCATGCACCCTCCCACCACCACTACTCCAGTCCTGTAACCTGGAAGGCGTACATGATCAAAGGCAGAGCCACGTGTGAAAGCACCCACGTGATTTACCATCTGACCTGCCTACACTGTGAAGCCTTCTATGTGGGAATGACCAGCAACAAACTGTCCATTCGCATTACACATGAATGGACACAGGCAGACAGTGTTTGTTGGTAATGAGGATCACCCTGTGGCTAAACATGCCTTGGTGCACGGCCAGCACATCTTGGCACAGTGTTACACCGTCCGGGTTATCTGGATACTTCCCACTAACACCAACCTGTCAGAACTCCGGAGATCGGAACTTGCCCTTCAGCATATCCTCTCTTCTCACTCTCTGCCAGGTCTCAATCTCTGCTAATTTCTAATTTCAATTTGCCGCTGCTCATACTTCACCTGTCTTTCAACAACATCTTTGCCTCTGTACTTCCGCCTCGACTGACATCTCTGCCCAAACTCTTTGCCTTTACAAATGTCTGCTTGTGTCTGTGTATGTGTGGATGGATATGTGTGTGTTTGCGAGTGTATACCTGTCCTTTTTTCCCCCTAAGGTAAGTCTTTCCACTCCCGGGATTGGAATGACTCCTTACCCTCTCCCTTAAAACCCACATCCTTTCGTCTTTCCCTCGCCTTCCCTCTTTCCTGACGAAGCAACCGTTTGTTGCGAAAGCTTGAATTTTGTGTACATGTTTGTGTTTGTTTGTGTGTCTATCGACCTGCCAGCGCTTTTGTTTGGTAAGTCTCATCATCTTTGTTTTTAGACATAATTAATTTAATATTTATTTTGACTATTCCTAGTTAATATCTTTTGTTATAGGTTGAAATAAGTAATTGTTTCATGACTTAGATTCTATAATTGACTTACAAACAAATATAAATTCTGTACTAATTGTAAACATTTGGAAGAAGTAGTACTAGTTTTCTTAAAGTATCTATTTGGCTCTATTCAAAAATATATTAGCAAAGCCAGCCCTTCATTAATTCCAAAGTAATTACCAGGCTTGTCAAAAGTATTGTTTGTATAACTATATCTGTTAATTTCATCATTTAAACAAATAATTCAGTCTAATCCTTTTAGTAGAAGAAACTGTTAAGAAGAAGGAATTTTTCCATATACTCAGTTAATTGGATGAGTTATGTTTTAGTTGTAATTTCTGCAACTTAAACATTGAACAATGTGTAGTTTCAATGCCTATTATTCTGATGATATATTAAGACCTGATTTTTGGTCCCAAGACAGTCAGTCCACAATTGATTTTCGGACAAGGAACCTGTGTTGGTTAGGTCAACAACAATGCACCTACTTAACTGTGAAAGAAGTGTAACTCAAATAGGCCATGTGTTAAAACAATGAGTGTCTGTTCAATACGTACTGTATTATTCGGCAAGAGCTGTGTCATTAGGTTTTGCCTCCTCACAGATATTCAACAGTAAACTATTGTAGCAGTATGCTGCTGATGTTTGCCTGCGAACTATTAGCGAGGCTTACAGAGGTCAACCAATAATGAACTGGCCGTATTAACTGTGTAGTATTGGGGGGGGTGGGGGTGGGGGGGGGGGGTGGGGGCTGTGAACAGGGAAAGTAAAGAACAGTGAAATGCAAATGTGCACCTGTCAGCTACATCATTTACAGTCATCTTCCATCCCCCCCCCCCCCTTGCCACAGTATATCAACGCAGTATGTCGACACTGAGGACTATCAATGAAGAAATAAAGCAGGCGAATATCACAAGTTCCATCCAAATGCAGACTGGATTTCTGCTCAGTATCAACTGAGTGAAAGCTGCTAATTCCTGGGAATAACCTGATATTGTTAACAAGAAACAACAGTAACGAATATATCCATTGAGGCTGCAATGTCAAAATACTCAGACTTGTGAACGGGTCGACAAGAGGTTCATGAACTTACACCACTTATTGCCTGAACAGCCTGTTTCTGAGCCATAAATATTCATTTAGAATGGGAGTGGTTACCCCAAAATATAATACCATAAGACATAAGCAAATAAAGTAAGCAAACTAGACTAATTTTTCTGTTGAATGATCACTTACTTCCGATACTGTGCAAATAGTAAAAATGGCAGCATTAAATCTTTGAACAAGATCCTGAAAGTGGGCTTTCCACGAAAGTTTACCATCTATCTGAACACCTAGAAATTTGAACTGTTCAGTTTCACTAATCATATGCCCATTCTGTGAAATTAAAATGTCGTTTTTTTTTCTTTTTTTTTTTTTAATTATGTCTTAGAAACTATAAAAACTGAGGCTTACTGTGATTCAGGGTTAGCTTATTTTCTACAAGCCATTAACTTACGTCATATGCTGGACTATTTGAGCTAGTTCCTGTATTCCGTAATGGTCCAACTTCTGGAGCAAAAGTTTGTGATCAACACAATCAAATGCCTTAGTTAAATAAAAAAAATATGCCTAGCATTTGAAACCCTTTGTTTAATCCATCCAGTACCTCACAGAAAAAGAGAATATAGCATTTTTAGTTGTCAAATGACTTCTAAAGCTGAACTGTATATTTGATAGCAAATTATATGATCTATTATCCTTACGTATGCAGCCTTTTCAATAACTTTAGCAAACACTGAAGGCACAGAAATAGGTCTAAAAATATCTAGATTATACCTTTCTCCCTTTGTATAAACAGCTTTACTACTTAGTACCTTAATCATTCAGGAAACTGACCATTTTAAAGGAAATATTACAAACATGCCTAAGTACAGGGTTGACATGTGCACCACAGTAATTTAATATTCTGCTAGGCACTCTATCATATTCATGAGAGTCCTTAGTCTTCAGTGATTTAATTATTGACTAAATCTCCTCCTTGTCAGTATCACAGAGGAGTAGTTCAGACATCAGTCATGAAGAGCCATTTTCCAAGAGAGTTATATGATTCCCTGCAGAAACTAAGTTCTTTATGAAATTACAATGAAATGAACACCCTTAGCTGCTTACAGGCATTGACATACGTCAATGAGGACAGATGAAAATGTGTGCCCCGACTGGGACTCGAACCTGGGATCTCCTGCTTACATGGCAGACCCTCTATCCATCTGAGCCACCGAGGAGACAGAGGATAGCGTGACTGCAGGGATTTATTTCTGGCACACTTCCCATGAAACCCACAGTCTCAACGTATTGTCCTGCACTACATTCTTAGTGCCCGCGCCCATTATACTCATTACTCGCGGCGCGTTACTGATTCCCGTAAGGGTTCGGGCACTGTTTCTGCATCCGCACAGAAGAAGAAGATGGTCAAGTGGCCGGTGAGCCTTAACTATATATATACTAAGATGCTATCTGTACTTTCGGACATGTCTGAGCCCAGGATCTCCTGCTTACATGGGCCTGCTTATAATGGGTGGGGGCACTACGAATGTAGTGCGGGACAATACATTGAGAATGTGGGTTTCGCAGGAGGTGTGCCAGAGATAAATCCCTGCAGTCGCGCTATCCTCTGTGTCCTCGGTGGCTCAGATGGATAGAGCACCTGCCATGTAAACAGGAGATCCCGGCTTCGAGTCCCGGTCGAGGCACACATTTTCGTCTGTCCCCGTTGACATATGTCAATGCCTGTAAGCAGCTAAGGGTGTTCATTTCATTGTAATTTCATTCTAACGATCTGCACAGTCACCGATGGTATCTGTTCTTTCAGACATGTCCGAAAGAACAGATACCATCTTAGTATGTATATAGTTAAGACCCACCAGCCACTTGACCATCTTCTTCTTCTGTGCGAATGCACAAACAGTGCTCGAACTATTACAGGAATCGGCAACGCACTGCAAGTAATGAGAATAATGGGTGGGGGCACTACGAATGTAGTATGGGACAATATGTTGAGAATTATGTTGAGAATGTGGGTTTCACGGGAGGCGTGCCAGAAATAAATCCCTGCAGTCACGCTATCCTCTGTGTCCTCGATGGCTCAGATGGATAGAGGGTCTGCCATGTAAGCAGGAGATTCCGGGTTCGCGTCCCGGTTGGGGTACACATTTTCATCTGTCCCCGTTGACATATGTCAACGCCTGTAAGCAGCTAAGGGTGTTCATTTCATTGTAATTTCATTCTAATGAGCTGCATGGTCACCGATAGTATCTGTTCTTTCGGACATCTCCAAAAGAACAGATACATCTTAGTATATATAAATATTTTTATTTATTTATTTATTTCCCCACCAGCAATGCTCAGAAAATGGTTGCCAAATACTGTACAGATAGCTGACTTATCAGTAACAGAAATCTTTTTACAATGAAATGACTTTATATTCCAGAATGAGATTTTCACTCTGCAGTGGATTGTTGCTGATATGAAACTTCCTGGCAGATTAAAACTGAGTGCCGGACCGAGACTCGAACTCGGGACCTTTGCCTTTCGCGGGCAAGTGCTCTACCAACTGAGCTACCCAAGCACGACTCATGCCCCGTCCTCACAGCTGCCAGGAAGTTTCATATCAGCACACAGTCCACTGCAGAGTGAAAATCTCATTCTAGAAACATCCCCCAGGCTGTGGCTAAGCCATGTCTCCGCAATATCTTTTCTTTCAGGAGTGCTAGTTCTGCAAGGTTCGCAGGAGAGCTTCTGTAAAGTTTGAAAGGTAGGAGGCGAGGTACTGGCAGAAGTAAAGCTGTGAGGACAGGGTGTGCATTGTGCTTGGGCAGCTCAGTTGGTAAAGCACTTGCCCGCAAAACGCAAAGTTCCCGAGTTCGAGTCTTGACTTTATATTGTAGACCTTGTGCTGCTGACCAGATACTTCCTTCACAACTGACCATATGGTTTCAATTTTATCCTATGAATTAGCTATTCTATTTGTGTACCACATACTCTTTGCCTTATTAACAACATTTGCAACCACCTTACAATACTTTTTGTAATGGGCTACTCTAGCTTGATTGTGACTACTTCTAACATTGTGATATAATTCCCACTTTCTTCTACATGATATCCTTATTCAACTAGTCAGCCACCCTAACTGTCTTTTACTATTAGTAACCCATTTAGAACATTATAATGAAAAGCAACTCTCAAAGGGCATGAGAAATGTGTTAAGAAAAATATTATATTTGTCATCTAGTTATCAGTACTATAAACACCCTGCCACTCTTGGTCCTTAACAAGGTTTAAAAAACTCTCTATTGCCATTGGATTGGCTTTCCTACATATTTTGTAATTGTACGTGACATTTGTTTGAGTATGGAAGCCTTTTAGTGACAAAATTTGTGCATCATGATCTGAAAGGCCATTCACTCTTTTACTACCAGAATACCCATCTAGTATTGAAGAATGAATAAAAATATTGTCTATGACTGTGCTACTGCTCTCCTGCACCCCATCTGGAAAAAACACAGTCTGTGTCAGATCATATGAGTTCAGGAGATCTGACAACATCCTTTTTCTTGCACAATCATATACAAAATTAATATTGAAGTCCCCACATATAACTGATTTCTGGTACTTCCTATAAATGAAATGATAATTAAATGGACACCTTAGCTGCAAACAGGCGTTGATGTACTTCATTGGGAACATGTTGAAAATGTGTGCCCCAACCGGGACTCGAACCCGGGATCTCCTGCTTACATGGCAGACGCTCTATCCATCTGAGCCACCACGGGCACAGAGGATAGTGCGTCTGCAGGGACTTCTCCCTTGCACCCCCCCCTTGATATCCACATTCCTAACATGTCCTCTATTAGGCGCACTACGAATGTAGTGGTGTGGACATGTTGGGAATGTGGATCTCACGGGGAGCGTGCAAGGGATAAGTCCCTGCAGGTGCATTATCCTCTGTGCCCGCGGTGGCTCAGATGGATAGAGCGTCTGCCATGTAAGCAGGAGATCCCGGGTTCGAGTCCCGGTCGGGGCACACATTTTCAACATGTCCCCAATGAAGTACATCAACGCCTGTTTGCAGCTAGGGTGTCCATTTAATTATCATTTCATTTCTAGCAAAGCTGCATGGTAATACACGGTAACTGTTCTTTCAGGAACAGATACTACCGTCATATACAGTTAAAATAGGGCTTCCCGGCCATTGACCTTCTTGTGCGAACGCACACGCTATGCCCGAAATCGTACGGGACTTGGTAGATTAATCTGCCATGAGTAATGAGTATGATGGGCAAACATCTATTAGGCGCACTATGAATGTAGTGGTGTGGACATGTTTGGAATGTGGATCTCACGGGGAGCGTGCTAGGGACAAGTCCCTGCAGACGCACTATCCTCTGTGCCTGCAGTGGCTCAGATGGATAGAGTGTCTGCCATGTAAGCAGGAGATCCCGGATTCGAGTCCCGGTCGGGGCACACCTTTTGAACATGTCCCCAATGAAGTACATCAACGCCTGTTTGCAGCTAGGGTGTCCATTTAATTATCATTTCATTTCTAGCAAAGCTGCATGGTCATCCACGGTAACTGTTCTTTCGGGAACAGATACTACCATCATATATACTTCCTATAAAGTTAACCAAGAACCCTCTCTTGCTTGAACAGAAATGCTCTGAAGTCAGAGTTAGGGGACCCATAAACAGCAACAATTAGAAGTTTAGTTTCACTAAATTCCAGTGTCCCTGCACAACATTCAATTATCTCTCCAGTGCAGTGACATGATACATCTAGGACTCAAGCAAAATACTGTTTTTTACGTACATGGCCACTTCCCCACTCCCTGAGGAACTCCTTGAAAAACAGCCAACTAATCTGTATCCTGGTAAAGGAAGCCTTTGAATTGTCAAATTATTTAAGTGGTGATCTGATATACCAGTAATGTCTGAGTCAATATCTATAAGCAATTCATTAACTTTATCTCTAATACCTCTTGCATTTTGAAGAAATATGCTAATTTCTTCTCTACTTGGATATCTGACCTCCTCTGAAGGTGATTCCTTAGAGGGACTTCCTTAAGCAGGTCTATCTATCAGCTGACTTTAATCTAAAAATGTGCAGCTCCAACACCAACTACTACAGGAATTTTTCTATGAGTGACCTCACCTCCACCCACTACACTGTCACCTATAAGCTTTGCCAGCCCCCCCTTCCCGTGCCTATTGAGATGCATGCCATGCCTAGTGAAACCCAATCTATTGACAGATTCAGCTGGCACCACTGTAATGTGACCCATGTCCTCTGCCATCACTGCGTTCTCCAGTCCCATGTTAACATACCTAACAGCCACATTAAGATGAGGCCAATCATGATGCTGAAACAGTTGCATGAAGTGCACATTAGTGCCACCAGTTTGAGCAGCTATCTTTACCAAGTCACAACCTACATCATATTCCCCATTCCTGCTCCACCATCACTACCTGATCCTCTTCCCGTATGCTGTCAGTCACCTGAGCCAACTTTGCACTAGGCTTCACAATGCTGGTGACCTGATACTCACTCCCCAACACTTCCTGCAGTTGCTGGCCCACACCTCTACTGTGCGAATTACCTAGCAGCAGAACCTTCTTCTTTCTGATGGACTTTGCAACTAGCTGTGGCCTCCTAAGTGCTGAGGACTGCTGCATGTTTCCTGCACCTACAGCTACAAGAGACTCATCTCCACTCAACTCTGACAGTTGGTCAAATCAGTTGCGTATATGCAAAGCAAAACTGTCTGAACACCTCCTCCTCCTAGCTGTCTTCTTGCCAACTGCCAGTTCCCATTCCCCATCATCCTTTACCCTCCTCAACCTATCTAGCTCCTCCTTTGGTAACTGCACCTTAAGGACACAGATCTTATGCTCCTTCTTCTCTATCAACTTATTTCTACTACAGATGCTGCATTCCCAAAAGAGGATCTCACTAGAATGCCCACTGGCTTCCCCACTGCATTCCCCCCAATGAAATACTTTGAACAAATCCCACACTGTAACCCACTACTCACAATCCTACAACAAAGCCCACACTTCTCACTCAGGTTAAATTTTTCCGTTACTGAAGTAAGTTCCATTACACCAATAGAACTATTTATAGAACTCACAATAGTGGTCTCAAAATTCTCTCTATACTAAGAAAGCAACATCTTTTATTAATACTACTAAACCATAACTAATACAAATACCAAAGAATCTTCACACAATTTATTAGCTACAACAAAAAATTCAACTGGCCCCTGGAACACTCAACAAAGTTCAAACAGTGAATGAAAATTTTACTGAAGTATTTCAGTAGAAACAAAGAAACATCAGCTGAAAATTACAGCATGAAATTTACTAAATGACTTCAATGCACAGAAAACTCTGAAAAACAAAGTGAGGAAACGTTTCCAAAAGTTTATTACACTGTTATTTTGCCACAAACAGTACAAGATACCATTGAAAACTACTAAATTTAATAAATGTACAACAGTGCACAAACAACTTTGTCAGAACTTAAGAATTGCTACAGCTGCAACTCCACACCATAAAATGTAAACACTACTGATATTTGGATGAATGATTGAAAGCTACTAAATTTAATATCTGAATAAAGTGCACAAGAAAGATGACATTGCCTCTGGGGAAGACATCAAGTTTGAAGGATGCAGGTTGCGATGTAATGCGCTCTTTCACACATCGACAGCGGTTCTGGAACATAAATTGTCCACCTACCTCAATACTGCTGCAGATCTGCACACATAACTCCTGACTGCAGCTACTTAAGAGATCTCAGAAAAGCAGTGTTGAAGAAACTGAGATTTCATAACTGCACATCAGAGCCCGCTATAAGTACAAAAAGCTGAAAATAGTCTTGTGAATTCTAAAGAATAAATTGGAAATGGGTTGCTATTCAAATTTATAAGTTCAGAGGTCCTTTTAAACTTGCATTAGGATTTTTTTATTGCTATTAAGCAAGATCATCAGCCCACATGTGTTCAAATCATTAAAGTTCCTGTTCGCAGTCCTCGTCACACTCAAACAGCCAGAACTTTTCCTATCCAATTCCGAAATCATTTACGAGAGTAACACAGTCAATAAACTGCTATTTACTTTTCCACTTGGCATTCAGTGGTTGCCTTTAAATAAAGCTTTTGCTCACTATAAATACTCAGTAAAAAAATTTACTTAGTACCTCCATGCTTTTAGTTCAAAGTTTACACATCCAATTTTCTCCAGAACAAAATATCTCTCAATTCTTAAAATTTTGCAAATAGTTAATGGTAAACACCAGCTACCTTTATCACTGTACCAAATTACAGAAGTCATAACATCACTTCATTTTACATATAATGGGATCAGACACGTCCAGCATGACCATGCTTTTAGTTCAAAGTTTACACATCCAATTTTCTCCAGAACAAAATATCTCTCGATTCTTAAAATTTTGCAAATAGTTAATGGTAAACATCAGCTACCTTTATCACTGTACCGAATTGCAGAAGTCACAACATCACTTCATTTTACATATAATGCGATCAGACACGTCCAGCTCCTTCAAAAGCTAGTCCACCACTTCCTTCTTCTCTCTGTCTCTACAAGCACCTCTATCTCATGCGTTTGGTGGCAAACCATCTCACTTCTTATTGGTTGTACAGAATTACAGCTAATCAGAACTGACTTTCAGGGCGCGGCTCACACCAAAACCTAGCTAGAACCAACCACTGCTCTCAGCCCACTGACATCATTAAAATAAGCAACTCAAAACTCTCTTGTTAAACAAATAAAATGAAATAAACTTTAAGCTGTACTTCACACCTAGAATTTAACTATATAGTCATGAACGTTCTGGCTATCTCTTACATACAAGAAAGCTTTAATAGACAAATTGGTGATGGCACCCTAGCTGTGACACCTCATACCTACTGAGGAACTAAAAATTTTTAACCTCTTAAAATGTTTTTGTATCTTACAAATTTATCTATAAAGCTTTTACCCTAACTAATCTGATACTTTCAACCTTGAGTTCGATTAAACTTTCCTAAGTATTAATATATGACATTCTTATTTATTTATGTATATACATCATTCATTATTATCTAGGGCTGATGACATACAATCAATTAATTGTAAACATACTTATTATAACATCATTCGATGTAAAGAAAAACAAATACAATCTTCACAAAATTTTACAAATTACTGAAAAAGAAACAACACCTACAATCTTCATATTTTATAACATCGCTTTTTCTTCTTTACACATCGCTATGGTGAGCGTTTGTGTAATATTTTCCTCTTTGTACGTCACATGCACACTAACATCGCTTTGGGGAGCATCTATCTATGAACACTTACACCTTTCACTTTGCTAGCTCTCATTGTCCAACTCAATCCTGCTTTGGAGGTGTCTATGAGTCTCGTGTTATCTCTATATCGTGTCAGTGCACCTGAAAAATTCAGCTGGCTTCAGATTACATCATTAATTGCTACTTCTTAACCTAACATGAATATACATCTCAAAATTCTTTTAATCCTTCTTTAAATGACTTTTTCTGAATAAATCTACTTTCTCATGTCAATGTGTAATTTTTTTTCAATACTTGCATTTATTGATAATCTTTTTAGCAAAAAGTGAACTAACTTTCCATCAAGCAGTACCAAAGTGGCACATTGACTATTAATCTTTTCTTCAAAATCTCGCTGCAATCAATCAAACAAGTTACTGTTACAATTTTATCTATGAACTACTTCTGAAAATCATTACACAAATAAACATCAAATTCCAGCCAATGCTTGTGGCTCTCCAATCCTGCATAACACGTTACCTAAAAAAACACAATATTATTAATTAAACAAATTTGCTCCAGGCCCTCTCCTTAGTCCTGTAAACCTGACATATATACCTACTTAACACACAGAATTACAAATTATTAATGAATCCACTCTGAATCATTGCAACCTCTGTGGCTTCAACACCTTCTCCACACATTTAGTTCTTGCCAACTACCGTGACCCTTGTAAGAGTCATCATCATAACCAAATATTGAAACCATCTTCCAATCAACTGTGTGGTTTTCATTATTTATACTCTATATGTACAAGAAAAACAAAAGCTGAAAACACTTATATACAAAACATTTCTTAAAACCAATAATCTTGAAAATAGTTCTGCTGACTTCTGTGGCACTTCAACATGTCAGATTCACATACATTTTACTATTTACTAAAGTCCACTTAGGGTTTCTGAAGCCAGCCATTTGCTGCTCTGTTACAATAACATCCACATCAGGTTTCACAAACCAGCTCTTTTACTGCTCAACTTCAATGCCTCACAACTACAACATCAGATTCCTTCAGTCACATTCAGTATTATTACATAGTCATATCCATACTACATTCAC
This sequence comes from Schistocerca cancellata, assembly GCF_023864275.1. Taxonomy (NCBI): domain Eukaryota; kingdom Metazoa; phylum Arthropoda; class Insecta; order Orthoptera; family Acrididae; genus Schistocerca; species Schistocerca cancellata. The sequence continues at coordinate 963,743,017 of NC_064627.1, forward strand.
TCAGATTAGTGATGGTTAATTACGTACGTATTTATTCTTGGTTACTTCAGGTCCTTTCTTATGCCTCTTGTTTGTAATTCCACCTGTTTCTAAACTTTGATCCCTTTTGTTCAACCATATTACATCTTTTTGTTTACTACAATTAGCAGGCAACACCTTGCCACTCACTCATCTGTTTATTCATTACCACTGTCTTACAGTCAGCCTTGCTGCTTTGTAAATACTTCCTTACATGAAATATAACCCCTTCTGAGGGTACCCAGTACCTCCAAGTCTAAATTTACTTAAATAATTCATCTCTTCCTGGACAATATTACCATTGTCTTACAGCCAGCCTTGCTGTTCTGTAATTATTTTTGTTTCTTCTTACAATAACAATCTTCTGACATTTCCACAGCACTTAGCTCTCTTACTTAATATTACTATAGTGAAGAAGGAAAGATCACAGTCAAAAGTTCTTAATGATGAAGAGGAAGAATTACAACACGTAATGAAAATTAAGTAGCACTGTCGTTCACTCGAGTCCTAGTGTTCATCAAACACTTAGCCTTGCAAAGAGTGCAAAGCCCTCTGAGGTTTTTAGTTACTCCTGGCTATGTCTCTTTTTTGTACATATCTCTTTAGATCAATAATATTTCGTAAGCCTAGCAGCTTATGAGACTTTACAAATTCAACTCGGTAAGCATTAGGGTGAGGTTTCTCTATTATCCTAAATGGACCCTCATATTTGTCAATAAACTTTTTGGTTTCTGAGGTAAGCTTTTTTGATTTCTGCCTGGTCTTTATTAAAACTGGATCACCTATCTGGAAGCTAGTATGATTAGCTCTAGCATCGTCTCCTCTTTCTTTCCAGTGCCTTCTTCCTTATAGTAGCACATGCTAGTTTCTTCTTTTCTTCCATAGCTAAATCAGTAAGACTAGAGAATTCTACAAGATCAAACAAGATGTTATTTGGCCTAATTCCACACATTAGTTCTACAGGTGCAAATCCAGTGGCTTCATGTTTAAGATAGTTAATGACCTCCTCAAAATATTCTATGTAGTTGGCCCACGCAGAATGTTTCTTGTGGCAGTAAGTCCTACATAATCGGTTTAGTTCCTTCATGATCCTCTCACACATATTACATTAAGGAAAATATGCCGAGATCTTAATATGCCCTACCCCATGTTGTTTTAGGCACTCCTCAAACCTCTTAGAAATAAATTGTGGCCCATTGTCAGATAAGATTGCTTTAGGCACTCCTATATTTACAAAGTAATTCTTTTCCAATTTTCTTACTATTACCTTACAGTTAGCTTTCTTGATAGGGTAAAATCTAACATACTTGGAAAAACCATCTACCATTACAAAAACACTCACAGCCACCTCGTGGCACTGGTAGCGGGCCGAGTAAATCCACTGCTACCAGATCCAATCGATTCTCTGGTTCTACAGAATACATTGGACCTTGAATAATTTTATTGTTGGCTCTGACTTTCTGACACTGATCACATGACTCTAACTGCTGTTGAACCCTTCTCCAAATGTTGTTAAATATCACCACTTCACTCAACTTAGCTATGCACTTACGAGCTCTGTAGTGTACATACTTACATTGTACACTCCTGGAAATTGAAATAAGAACACCGTGAATTCATTGTCCCAGGAAGGGGAAACTTTATTGACACATTCCTGGGGTCAGATACATCACATGATCACACTGACAGAACCACAGGCACATAGACACAGGCAACAGAGCATGCACAATGTCGGCACTAGTACAGCGTATATCCACCTTTCGCAGCAATGCAGGCTGCTATTCTCCCATGGAGACGATCGTAGAGATGCTGGATGTAGTCCTGTGGAATGGCTTGCCATGCCATTTCCACCTGGCGCCTCAGTTGGACCAGCGTTCGTGCTGGACGTGCAGACCGCGTGAGACGACGCTTCATCCAGTCCCAAACATGCTCAATGGGGGACAGATCCGTAGATCTTGCTGGCCAGGGTAGTTGACTTACACCTTCTAGAGCACGTTGGGTGGCACGGGATACATGCGGACGTGCATTGTCCTGTTGGAACAGCAAGTTCCCTTGCCGGTCTAGGAATGGTAGAACGATGGGTTCGATGACGGTTTGGATGTACCGTGCACTATTCAGTGTCCTCTCGACGATCACCAGTGGTGTACGGCCAGTGTAGGAGATCGCTCCCCACACCATGATGCCGGGTGTTGGCCCTGTGTGCCTCGGTCATATGCAGTCCTGATTGTGGCGCTCACCTGCATGGCGCCAAACACGCATACGACCATCATTGGCACCAAGGCAGAAGCGACTCTCATCGCTGAAGACGACACGTCTCCATTCGTCCCTCCATTCACGCCTGTCGCGACACCACTGGAGGCGGGCTGCACGATGTTGGGGCATGAGCGGAAGACGGCCTAACAGTGTGCGGGACCGTAGCCCAGCTTCATGGAGACGGTTGCGAATGGTCCTCGCCAAACCCCAGGAGCAACAGTGTCCCTAATTTGCTGGGAAGTGGCGGTGCGGTCCCCTACAGCACTGCGTAGGATCCTACGGTCTTGGCGTGCATCCGTGCGTCGCTGCGGTCCGGTCCCAGGTTGACGGGCACGTGCACCTTCCGCCGACCACTGGCGACAACATCGATGTACTGTGGAGACCTCACGCCCCACGTGTTGAGCAATTCGGCGGTACGTCCACCCGGCCTCCCGCATGCCCACTATACGCCCTCGCTCAAAGTCCGTCAACTGCACATACGGTTCACGTCCACGCTGTCGCGGCATGCTACCAGTGTTAAAGACTGCGATGGAGCTCCGTATGCCACGGCAAACTGGCTGACACTGACGGCGGCGGTGCACAAATGCTGCGCAGCTAGCGCCATTCGACGGCCAACACCGTGGTTCCTGGTGTGTCCGCTGTGCCGTGCGCGTGATCATTGCTTGTACAGCCCTCTCGCAGTGTCCGGAGCAAGTATGGTGGGTCTGACACACCAGTGTCAATGTGTTCTTTTTTCCATTTCCAGGAGTGTACATAGTCAATTAATGCATCTACATGCTGTTCCGGGAAACATATTTTCCAGTCCTACTCCCTATTTTTCCTACACCTAAATAAGACATCTTTATGCAACTTATAGTATACAGATAGTTTTGGAAAATCAGGATGACCTATTCTGCTTTTTACTAGTTTGATATCGTCATCTTGGTTTCTTTTCCTTCGCAGATTCTTACAAATATGTTTGATCAAGCCTTCATCCTGCAACTGCATAACTGCCAACAACACTTCATTACATTCTCTATTACAGATGGAATGCACTCCCTGTCCATTGTCTTTTACACTTCTTGATAAGGTGTCCGCCACAATGTTCTCTGAACCCTTAAAATAGATCATCTTATACTTAAACTGTTGTAGATACAGGGACCATCTCCTTAATCTACCATGCTTAAATTGACAGGTATCTAGATAGGTGAGTGTACTATGGTCAGTGAAAATTAAAATCTCATGTCCTAAAAGGTACTTCTCGAATTTTTGTAAGCCAAAAATTACAGCTAAAGCTTCTAATTCAGATATACTGTAGTTCTTTTCTGCTTGTTGAAGGGACTTACTTGCAAAAGCAATGGTTTTGTGTACTTCTTCTTCTCCTTCTTTCTCAATCTGAAACAGTTCAACTCCTAATCCATATCCACAGGCATCAGATCCAAGGCAGAACGGTTTTGAAAAATCTGGGTGGTTTAAAACTCGACTATTAACTAAGGCTTCTTTTAGATTTTCGAATGCCTTCTGACATTCAATAGTCCACTTATATACTACAGTTTTTTTAACAATTCTCTTAAGCAAGGTGAATTAAACAATTGACCAGACACAAATTTCTGTAAAAATCAAACAGACCAAACATCCCCTTCAGTGCTTTGCGTGTTGCTGGTGCAGCATAGTCTCGGATAGCTTTAATTTTCTCTGGATCAGGCATAATACCTTCTCCACTTACTACATGCCCCAAGAATTTGGTCTCCTTCTTGACAAATTCTGTCTTGTCTAACCTTAACTTCATTTCTCCCATTTTAATTGCTTTCAATACCTCATCTAATAATAAACAATGTTCTTCCCAAGTAGGAGTCAATATTAAAATGTCATCTACATACAAAGTTACTCTTCTTAACAACTGGTCCCCTAAGACCTGTGACATAGCTCTTGCAAATGCACATACACTTATATTTAGCCCAAACGGCACCACCTTATATTGATAACATCTACCTTCAAATAGAAATGCCATATACTTTCTTGATTCCTCAGCTAAAGGAAGATTCCAGTAACCACAGTTTATATCCATTGACGTGAAGAATTTTGCCCCTTTAAACTTCCGTAACAGTTCTTCTATATTTTCAGGTCTGTCACTCTCGGGTAATACTATCTTATTCAAGGCTCTAGCATCTAACACTAATCTGATCAAGCCATCCTTCTTTTTTTGGTACTATAACCAATGGGTTGTTATAAACACTTATTGCTCTGTCAATGATCCCCCACTCTAACATATTCTGAATCAGGTCACATACTGATTCCTTGTGCACTTCAGGAAATGCAAATGGTTTTTTGAAAAAATGGGCATCCTTTTCCACTGTCAAAAAACACTCATAATCTTTAACTAGACCTGGCTGATCAGAAAATACTCCTATATGCTTAGTCAAAATTTGTCGTAAGTCATTTCCTTGTCCCTCATCTAGGTCACTTAATTCTAGCAATTTATCATTAAAACTGTGTGCCCGACAAAGACTCGAATTCGAGTCCTTTTGCCTTTCGCGGGAAAGTGCTCTACCATCTGAGCTACCAAAGCACGACTCATACCCGGTCCTCACAGCTTTACTTCTGCCAGTATCTCGCCTCCTACCTTCCAAACTTTACAGAAGCTCTTCTGCGAACCTTGCAGAACTAGCACTCCTGAAAGAAAGGATACTGTGGAGACATGGCTTAGCCACAGCCTGGGGGATGTTTCCAGAATGAGATTTTTACTCTGCAGTGGAGTGTGCACTGATATGAAACTTCCTGGCAGATTAAAACTGTGTGCCCGACCGAGACTCGAACTCGGGTCCTTTTGCCTTTCGCGGGCAAGTGATCTACCATCTGAGCTACCGAAGCACAACTCACACCTGGTCCTCACAGCTTTACTTCTGCCAGTATCTTGTCTCCTACCTTCCAAACTTTACAGAAGCTCTCCTGCGAACCTTGCAGAACTAGCACTCCTGAAAGAAAGGTTACTGCGGAGACATGGCTTAGCCACAGCCTGGGGGATGTTTCCAGCACTTGCCCGTGAAAGGCAAAAGGACCCGAGTTTGAGTCTCGGTCAGGCACACAGTTTTAATCTGCCAGGAAGTTTCATATCAGTGCACACTCTACTGCAGAGTGAAAATCTCATTCTGGAAACATTCCCCAGGCTGTGGCTAAGCCATGTCTCCACAGTATCCTTTCTTTCAGGAGTGCTAGTTCTGCAAGGTTTGCAGAAGAGCTTCTGTAAAGTTTGGAAGGTAGGAGACGAGATACTGGCAGAAGTAAAGCTGTGAGTACCGGGCGTGAGTCGTGCTTCGGTAGCTCAGATGGTAGAGCACTTTCCCGCGAAAGGCCAAAGGACCCGAGTTCGAGTCTCGGTCGGGCACACAGTTTTAATCTGCCAGGAAGTTTCATATCAGCGCACACTCCGCTGCAGAGTGAAAATCTCATTCTGAATTTATCATTGATCCTAACTCTGACACTATCCAGCTCAGACAGATCCAGTTCTTCACTTCCACCATACTCATTATAACCATCCATTAGTTTTGTTGTCCTGCAAATATGGATTGGCAAGTCGTTTAGTTCTTCATCCTCACTTGGTCTCTTACCTATGAATGGTATAGTGATAAGGTTGCCATTAATTCTTATCATTACATCATTGGTCCTGAAATTTACCCATCCTTCGTGTTTACTAAGAAAATCGGCACCCAACCGCATATCAACACTTAGTCCACTAATTATTAAGAAATTCTGCTTAATTTCTACCCCCTTTACCACTATGAGTAGAAATATTTCTTGCTTCACCACATTTTTGGTTTTTCCCTTTGCTACAATTATATTTAGGCCACTTACTGGCATCCTTACTACTTGCTTATTTGCTGGGAGTTCATTAACAAAATTTTGGGACACAGCACACACCTCTGATCCTGTATCAATTGAACACTTTACATTTTCATCAAAAACACTTATCTCTATTATAGGCTGTCCTACGTACTCTCTTTTATTTGCAGGTTCTACCTCGTCTAGTAAATCCTGCACCATTTCCCTTCTGTCAAAACCTATGTTCTGTGTGGATATCATATTTATGTTTACTGGGTCTTCCTCATGCTTAATATTATTACTACTAGTGGTAGCTCCTACCAGTCTGTCCACTATCACTAAATTGAAACATCTTTCTAGTTTTTTCCCTTTCTGTATTTACCTCTGTTTCTGTGACCCTATACCAAGTGTCATCAGCATTATACATATCCTCCTCTTCACTACTCTCAATTACTTCAAATAACCTATCAAGCATCCCTTCGACCTCTGCTCCTTTATTGATTCCACAACTGTCAGACAGTTCCTCCTCTGTTTCGCCATGCAGATTTACCTCCACCTCCTGATTCAAAACCTTATTATTAGTACTTATCGCCTCTACAAATGTGTTCTTATTGCAGGTGTTACTACTACTGTGCTCCCTTAACTCTACATTGGTTAATTCTCTTGCCTCTTGCTGCTCCCAGTTATTCTCCTCTTCTTTCTTAGTGACTAATTAATACTAGGTGGTTGTACTCGCGCTGTTCTTACAAATGGTTTTGCCAGCGGGTTCAACTGGTAATGTAGTTGTCTATGAGTGCCAGTTTTCTCGTAGACTCTTAGCAGTTTTCCTGTCAAGGTATGTCTCCACTAACTGGCATCCTCCGCCAACTGGTAGCGTCATCTCCTGGCAGGTGTCTACAGTCGCCATACTGACCTTGGTCACTGACCCGATTATCATATGTCCGGCCTCTCCCTCGTGATCGACCTCGGTATCTGCTTCCTCTCTGTACACTCATTCTGTTTATGTTTACCTCTGCTCAATTTTCATTCCGCCTAACAGGATGTCGATACTCTGTCCTTGTGCTGTCCTCCTCTATTGGTACAGATTCTACACGTTCAAGATATTGCACAAATTTATCTACATTATCTCTAGGTGCAGATATAATCTTGTTCTTCCAAAACCAAGGTAGCTTATTTTCTACCCCCATAACTATTTGTTCAGTTTATACCTTAGTACTAATATAGGATAGAGTAGTTACCCACCTCTGTATGAATATTTTTATCCCTTCTTTCTTGGGGTCGTATTTTTCCCCAGACGAAAACTGATTTAGCACATCCATTTGTTTATGCTTTCCCCAGTACTCTTAAAAGAAAGCTGCTTAAATTCCTGTAACTTATTATATTTATCTGTGGCCAACTTTCCCCAGATTCTTGCCTCCACGATTAAGTTAGAAGTAATAAACCCGATCTTCTGCTTATCACTTCACATTTTAGGCAAGATACCCTCAAAGTCATTGCAAAATTCACAAGGATGTACACTTTATTTGGATCAAACTTCAGAAACTGACGATGTGTGCCATAAGCAATCTCAGTGGATTCTATTATTCCACTAGAAATAATGCTACCACTACTGTTAGTAACACATTGTTCTAATTTTGTTATTCGACAGTCATGCTCACACAGTTGCTCATTCACACTGTTACTGAATTAATTAAGATGGGCTTCCAAGCCAGTAACTTTATTTATTATCTGTACCCTAAGTTTTTATCACACTTATCTTTACTTTCTTTCAATTTACATTCTAATGCTGCATGATTTATTTCACCATAGTTTTCCACCCCTTGGATACGTTCACGAGCCTTGACTATCTCTCATTTAACATGCACTTTAAACTGTTGGTGGTCATCAGTAACTTGTTTGATCTGTGTTGTTAATTCACTTTTTACTTTAACAATAGATTGTGTACATTCCTCTTTAACCTGATTGATTTCAATTTTTACATTATTGTTAAGCACTGCCATGTTGTGCTTCCAAAATTCTCTTAGATCTGAATTTTTTTTATCCAGTTTAGATTCTATTTCAACACCCATATTATTCGTTTTTGAATCTAACACACTTATTTTTGTATCAATATAAGACCGCATTTTAATTATTTTATATTCCATCTCATTACTTAATAATGTAACCATTTTTGTCAAATTAGAATCTAACCCACTCATTTCTGTCAGTAGATTCATTAACATTCCTGCTACACTATCTTTCACCCCATGATTGACTGACACAATTTCCTGATCAATATTAGCTACTGCAACAGGTAGGTCTGAAACACTGGGGTCCGATACATTTTGTTCCCCCTCCGATCCATAATTACCATATAATGAATCTGACAAACTACTACTAAAACTTGGTTGTGATACATCCAAACTAAAGCTCTGGAGTCATTAACTTCTTCCCATATTTCTTTCCCCAAATCTACCTTCAGCTTGTCCTTTACACTTGTCTGCTTACTTTCAGCCATTTTATTCAATTTCTGTGCACTCACATGCAAAGTTTTAAAGAGCACACTACTTAACTTTGTGCTTCTGATGTCTCCAACACAGCTAGCTGTAACTGCAGGTCCGACCACTATGCACCGGCCGTTATACCAGTTTATGGGCCACCACTCTGATCAGAGCTGCCAACTGCTTTCATTGCCAGTGTCACGTCGTCTCTTGTAGCTTGTGGTCTGTGTCAAGTTGTTGCTATCCGCTACTCCAGTTGGTGAGATATAACTGCAAATCCATACGTGAAGCACAGCAAATGCAATCACAATTCATGGGCTATCACTTTCTTTCTATCTGTGTGGCGATAGTTCACTCATAATATTTATCCTTTCACAGTTCCTCTTTATTTGTGAGCACTTTTTCACAGTCCGGTTATCCCAACACTACTGCTTTTCTAGAAAGTCATCTACCTCTGCGAACTTTACTAATGTTTTTCCTGGCCGATCCCGCACCAATTGTGACGTAACACGCTCTTTTGCACATTGACGGCGGTTCTGCAACATAAATTGTCCACTTACCTCGATACTGCTACAGATCAGTACACATAACTCCTGACTGCAGCTACTTAAGAGATCTCAGAAAAGCAGAGTTGAAGAAATTGAGATTTCATAACTCCACATCAGAGGCCGCTATAAGTACAAAAAGCTGAAAATAGCCTTGTGAACTCTAGAGAATAAATCTGAAATGGGTTGCTGTCCAAATTTCTAAGTTCAAAGGTCCTTATAAACATGCATTAGGATATTTTATTGCTATTAAGCAAGATCATTAGCCCACATGTGTTCAAATCATTAAAGTTCCTGTTCACAGTCCTCGTCACACTCAAACAGCCAGAACTTTTCCTATCCAATTCCGAAATCATTTACGGGAGTAACACAGTCAATAAACTGCTATTTACTTTTCCACTTGGCATTCAGTGGTTGTCTTTAAATAAAGTTTTTGGTCTCCATAAATACTCAGTAAAAAAAATGTACTTAGTACCGCCACACCTTTAGTTCAAAGTTTACAGATGCGATTTTCTCCAGAACAAAATATCTCTTGACTCTTAAAATTTCGCAAATAGTTAATGGTAAACACCAGCTACCTTTATCACTGTACCAAAATGCAGAAGTCACAATATCACTTCATTATACATATAATGCATTCGGACATTTTCAGCATGACCGGCTCCTTCGAAAGCTAGTCCACCAATTCCTTCTTCTCTCTGCCTCTACAAGCACCTCTATCTCATGCGTTAGGGGGCAAACCATCTCACTTCTTATTGGCTGTACAGAATTACGGCCAATCAGAACTGACTTTCAGGGCACGGCTCGTGCCAGAATCTAGCAAGGACCAACCACTGCTCTCAACTCACTGACGTCATTAAAATAATCAACTCAAAACTCTTTTGTTAAACAAATAAAATGAAATAAACTTTAAGCTGTACTTTACGTCTGGAATTTAACTATATAGTCACGAACATTCCGGCTGTCTCTTACATATTCAAACATGCTTGGACATCCGTCATCCACTAGTAGGGGAACCACTGGTGGATTCGTTCCCACGATACAAAGCTGGAACACTTGCAAGTTCCTGTAGAGAATTACAAACTGAAAATTTAATATTGGCAAATGTCCCACATACACTCACACAAGTAATCTCTTTCACACTTATCCTAACATAAAACATAAATATCTACTTGAAATTCTTAGTGTTATTACTACAGCAAAATTTCGAAAGGTTTTATAAAGTGAGAACTTTTCAAATTTGAATCTAAACATTGAAGGTGTTATCATATCTTTTCAAATAGTCACAGTTGGTAAACTATTAACATATATATATATATATATATATATATATATATATATATATATATATATATATATATATATATCTCTAAAAACAAAGATGATGTGACTTACCAAATGAAAGTGCTGGCAGGTCGACAGACACACAAACGAACACAAACATACACACAAAATTCAAGCTTTCGCAACAAACTGTTGCCTCATCAGGAAAGAGGGAAGGAGAGGGAAAGACGAAAGGATGTGGGTTTTAAGGGAGAGGGTAAGGAGTCATTCCAGTCCCAGGAGCGGAAAGACTTACCTTAGGGGGAAAAAAGGACGGGTACACACTCGCACACACACACATATTCATCCACACATATACAGACACAAGCAGACATATTTAAAGACAAAGAGTTTGGGCAGAGATGTCAGTCGAGGCAGAAGTGCAGAGGCAAAGATGTTGTTGAATGACAGGTGAGGTATGAGTGGCGGCAACTTGAAATTAGCGGAGATTGAGGCCTGGTGGATAACGGGAAGAGAGGATATATTGAAGAGCAAGTTCCCATCTCCGGAGTTCGGATAGGTTGGTATTAGTAGGAAGTATCCAGATAACCCGGACGGTGTAACACTGCGCCAAGATGTGCTGGTCGTGCACCAAGGCATGTTTAGCCACAGGGCGATCCTCATTACCAACAAACACTGTCTGCCTGTGTCCATTCATGCGAATGGACAGTTTGTTGCTGGTCATTCCCACATAGAATGCATCACAGTGTAGGCAGGTCAGTTGGTAGATCACGTGGGTGCTTTCACACGTGGCTCTGCCTTTGATTGTGTACACCTTCCGGGTTACAGGACTGGAGTAGGTGGTGGTGGGAGGGTGCATGGGACAGGTTTTACACCGGGGGCGGTTACAAGGGTAGGAGCCAGAGGGTAGGGAAGGTGGTTTGGGGATTTCATAGGGATGAACTAAGAGGTTACGAAGGTTAGGTGGACGGCGGAAAGACACTCTTGGTGGAGTGGGGAGGATTTCATGAAGGATGGATCTCATTTCAGGGCAGGATTTGAGGAAGTCGTATCCCTGCTGGAGAGCCACATTCAGAATCTGATCCAGTCCCGGAAAGTATCCTGTCACAAGTGGGGCACTTTTGGGGTTCTTCTGTGGGAGGTTCTGGGTTTGAGAGGATGAGGAAGTGGCTCTGGTTATTTGCTTCTGTACCAGGTCGGGAGGGTAGTTGCGGGATGCGAAAGCTGTTGTCAGGTTGTTGGTGTAATGCTTCAGGGATTCCGGACTGGAGCAGATTCGTTTGCCACGAAGACCTAGGCTGTAGGGAAGGGACCGTTTGATGTGGAATGGGTGGCAGCTGTCGTAATGGAGGTACTGTTGCTTGTTGGTGGGTTTGATGTGGACGGACGTGTGAAGCTGGCCATTGGACAGGTGAAGGTCAACATCAAGGAAAGTGGCATGGGATTTGGAGTAGGACCAGGTGAATGTGATGGAACCAAAGGAGTTGAGGTTGGAGAGGAAATTCTGGAGTTCTTCTTCACTGTGAGTCCAGATCATGAAGATGTCATCAATAAATCTGTACCAAACTTTGGGTTGGCAGGCCTGGGTAACCAAGAAGGCTTCCTCTAAGCGACCCATGAATAGGTTGGCGTACGAGGGGGCCATCCTGGTACCCATGGCTGTTCCCTTTAATTGTTGGTATGTCTGGTTTACAAAAGTGAAGAAGTTGTGGGTCAGGATGAAGCTGGCTAAGGTAATGAGGAAAGAGGTTTTAGGTAGGGTGGCAGGTGATCGGCGTGAAAGGAAGTGCTCCATCGCAGTGAGGCCCTGGACGTGCGGGATATTTGTGTATAAGGAAGTGGCATCAATGGTGACAAGGATGGTTTCTGGGGGTAACGGACTGGGTAAGGATTCCAGGCGTTCGAGAAAGTGGTTGGTGTCTTTGATGAAGGATGGGAGACTGCATGTAATGGGTTGAAGGTGTTGATCCACGTAGGCAGAGATACGTTCTGTGGGGGCTTGGTAACCAGCTACAATGGGGCGGCTGGGATGATTGGGTTTGTGAATTTTAGGAAGAAGGTAGAAGGTAGGGGTGCGGGGTGTCGGTGGGGTCAGGAGGTTGATGGAGTCAGGTGAAAGGTTTTGTAGGGGGCCTAAGGTTCTGAGGATTCCTTGAAGCTCTGCCTGGACATCAGGAATGGGATTACCTTGGCAAACTTTGTATGTGGTGTTGTCTGAAAGATGACGCAGTCCCTCAGCCACATACTCCCGACGATCAAGTACCACGGTCGTGGAACCCTTGTCCGCCGGAAGAATGACGATGGACCGGTCAGCCTTCAGATCACGGATAGCCTGGGCTTCAGCAGTGGTGATGTTTGGAGTAGGATTAAGGTTTTTTTAAGAAGGATTGAGAGGCAAGGCTGGAAGTCAGAAATTCCTGGAAGGTTTGGAGAGGGTGATTTTGAGGAAGAGGAGGTGGGTCCCGCTGTGACGGAGGACGGAACTGTTCCAGGCAGGGTTCAATTTGGATAGTGTCTTGGGGAGTTGGATCATTAGGGGTAGGATTAGGATCATTTTTCTTCGTGGCAAAGTGATACTTCCAGCAGAGAGTACGAGTGTAGGACAGTAAATCTTTGACGAGGGCTGTTTGGTTGAATCTGGGAGTGGGGCTGAAGGTGAGGCCTTTGGATAGGACAGAGGTTTCGGATTGGGAGAGAGGTTTGGAGGAAAGGTTAACTACTGAATTAGGGTGTTGTGGTGCCAGATTGTGTTGATCGGAATTTTGAGGTTTTGGAGGGAGTGGAGCTGGAAGTGGGAGATTGAGTAGATGGGAGAGACTGGGTTTGTGTGCAATGAGAGGTGGTTGAGGTTTGCTGGAAAGGTTGTGAAAGGTGATTGAGTTGCCTTTCCGGAGGTGGGAAACCAGGAGATTGGATAGTCCGTTACCCCCAGAAACCATCCTTGTCACCATTGATGCCACTTCCTTATACACAAATATCCTGCACGTCCAGGGCCTTGCTGCGATGGAGCACTTCCTTTCACGCCGATCACCTGCCACCCTACCTAAAACCTCTTTCCTCATTACCTTAGCCAGCTTCATCCTGACCCACAACTTCTTCACTTTTGAAAACCAGACATACCAACAATTAAAGGGAACAGCCATGGGTACCAGGATGGCCCCCTCGTACGCCAACCTATTCATGGGTCGCTTAGAGGAAGCCTTCTTGGTTACCCAGGCCTGCCAACCCAAAGTTTGGTACAGATTTATTGATGACATTTTCATGATCTGGACTCACAGTGAAGAAGAACTCCAGAATTTCCTCTCCAACCTCAACTCCTTTGGTTCCATCACATTCACCTGGTCCTACTCCAAATCCCATGCCACTTTCCTTGATGTTGACCTTCACCTGTCCAATGGCCAGCTTCACACGTCCGTCCACATCAAACCCACCAACAAGCAACAGTACCTCCATTACGACAGCTGCCACCCATTCCACATCAAACGGTCCCTTCCCTACAGCCTAGGTCTTCGTGGCAAACGAATCTGCTCCAGTCCAGAATCCCTGAAGCATTACACCAACAACCTGACAACAGCTTTCGCATCCCGCAACTACCCTCCCGACCTGGTACAGAAGCAAATAACCAGAGCCACTTCCTCATCCTCTCAAACCCAGAACCTCCCACAGAAGAACCACAAAAGTGCCCCACTTGTGACAGGATACTTTCCGGGACTGGATCAGATTCTGAATGTGGCTCTCCAGCAGGGATACGACTTCCTCAAATCCTGCCCTGAAATGAGATCCATCCTTCATGAAATCCTCCCCACTCCACCAAGAGTGTCTTTCCGCCGTCCACCTAACCTTCGTAACCTCTTAGTTCATCCCTATGAAATCCCCAAACCACCTTCCCTACCCTCTGGCTCCTACCCTTGTAACCACCCCCGGTGTAAAACCTGTCCCATGCACCCTCCCACCACCACCTACTCCAGTCCTGTAACCCGGAAGGTGTACACAATCAAAGGCAGAGCCACGTGTGAAAGCACCCACGTGATCTACCAACTGACCTGCCTACACTGTGATGCATTCTATGTGGGAATGACCAGCAACAAACTGTCCATTCGCATGAATGGACACAGGCAGACAGTGTTTGTTGGTAATGAGGATCACCCTGTGGCTAAACATGCCTTGGTGCACGACCAGCACATCTTGGCGCAGTGTTACACCGTCCGGGTTATCTGGATACTTCCTACTAATACCAACCTATCCGAACTCCGGAGATGGGAACTTGCTCTTCAATATATCCTCTCTTCCCGTTATCCACCAGGCCTCAATCTCCGCTAATTTCAAGTTCTCGCCACTCATACCTCACCTGTCATTCAACAACATCTTTGCCTCTGCACTTCTGCCTCGACTGACATCTCTGCCCAAACTCTTTGTCTTTAAATATGTCTGCTTGTGTCTGTATATGTGTGGATGAATATGTGTGTGTGTGCGAGTGTGTACCCGTCCTTTTTTCCCCCTAAGGTAAGTCTTTCCGCTCCCGGGACTGGAATGACTCCTTACCCTCTCCCTTAAAACCCACATCCTTTCGTCTTTCCCTCTCCTTCCCTCTTTCCTGATGAGGCAACAGTTTGTTGCGAAAGCTTGAATTTTGTGTGTATGTTTGTGTTCGTTTGTGTGTCTGTCGACCTGCCAGCACTTTCATTAATATGAATTTGGTCAGGCTATTTCTAGATCAGTTATTAATTTGTTATAGTTCCAGAGAATGTAACTACTCCGTAAGTGCCTCTCCGCTACTTTCACAAGCTGCAGTCACACCATGTGGTCATGATGCACATCTGCAGGACACAGCTCGCCAATTGCAGATCGTACAAGATTCTGACTGCTTACACTGGAGCCCACATACATTCATACAAGAAAGCTTTAATAGACAAATTGGTGATCGCGCCCTAGCTGCGATGCTTCAAGGTGGTTTGCAGCTATCAGCATGTCTTCAATTACTACCACAGGTCCCATGCAATCACAGGAGAATGTCTCCCACAGCATAATACTGCACCCACCAGCCTGCACCCATGGAACTCCACATGTTTTGAGCTGCTATTCACCTTGATGACGGCGTTTGTAGAGATGACCATCAACATAGTGTAGCAAAAATGTAATTCACCTGAAGAACCAATATGTTTCCATCAATCAACAGCTGAATCCCAATGGTTCCATGCCACTGCAGTCATAATTGATGGTGTCATTGGGCCAACATGTGTTCAGGTGGTCTGTGCAGAGCTCCATGTTCAACAAAGTATGGTGAATGATGTGCTCTAAATTCTTGTGCATGCACCAGCATTGTGCTCTTTCAGCAGAGATGCCACTGATTACCATCTATCCTACTTTACAGAGCAGACAAACCTCCAAACCCAACATTCCATGGTAGTTTCAGTGTTGTTCTACTTGTTTCCATACATGCTCACAGCAGTAGCAAGTGAAAAATTCAACCAGCTTCACCATTTTCGAGATATTCATTCACAGGTTCTGTGCAATAGTAATCTGCTCTTTGTCAAAGCCATATATCTCTATGGATTCCCTCATTTGCAGCTCATATCTTTGCTAGGATGATCTCCTGTCCAGGTGTGTTCCATTTACATCCTTTTGTTATCACCTCATGTGCCTGCAATGCCACCAGGCAGCATCCAGTGTCCAGTGGTTGTAATGTGTTGGCTGATCAGTGTATGCAGTCTCCTTTACCGATGAGCTACACTTTCCCAAAATTCTCCAAATAAACCAGTCTACCATTCACCTTCCCTATCACAAGATTCATATGCTCCTTCCATTTCATACTGCTTTGCAACATTACACCCATATATTTAAATGACATGACAGTGTACTCAAGAATGGGTTGCAATGACATCCTACATGCAGACTCCTTTACCAACACACTACACTTTCCCAAAATTCTCCCAATAAACCAAAGTCTCCCATTCACCTTCCCTATTAAAATCCTCATACACTTGTTTCATTTCATATTGCTTTGGAATTACTGTGTCCAGCAGGACACTACTAATGCTGTATCCAAATATTACTGGTTTGTTTTTCCTACTCATCCACATTAACTTTTATTTTTCTACATTTAGAGCCAGCTGCCATTCATCACATTAACTAAAAATTTTATCTAAGTCATCTGTATCAGTCTGCAGTCACTCATTTTTGACACCTTCCTGTACACCATTGCTTCATCAGCAAACAAACACAGATTGCTGCCCATCCTTCCTGCCAGATTATTTATTTACATAGCTGCTATCAACTGAAGCAGATTTTTTATTCTATAAATTTGAAATTTTTTTGCTTTGCTACTCTCAACTTCAGTTGTGTCTTGTCCATAAGTGACTGGACACTAACATTATTGCCACTAACAGCTTTTACATATGACCAGAATCTCTTCGTGTTTTGACAATATTCTGCTACTGTAGGCATTGAAGGATTCACACATTGCTCTCTGGGCTGCCAAACATGCATGATGGCACAACATCTCTGGCTCTGTAAATGAGGGTTACTGCCCCATCAGGCAGTGGGATTAAGTATGCTCTGTGTGCTCATAATGTTTCACACATGTTACGTATATGTGCTTACTAATAAACAGTGTGGAAATTGTATCTCTATACTGTGTCACTATTCCTCTATCACAGCACCAGTAACCCACTACCCCCAGAGATGATACTGAATTCAATGATCCAGAATTTCCATGTCATGGTGTGATTTTGCTGTTCAGTTGAAAATCTGTCACACCAGTTACACTATCAAGAATGCTAATATTGTAAATGGTACAAATTCACCCTTTCTTCGGCAATGTCAACAACATCTCTCAACAAGTACTAATGAATTCCATGAACATCTCATGTGCAAAATCACTAAATATCTGCCAAGACTGGGATAATACTACAGTTCTGAATGACATAGTGACAATGTCTTCATTGTTCACCACATATTCAGATCAACCTCGCATATCCACCAATGCCAAGCAGTGAACTGTGACATGATCAGTGTTGAATTTATCAAGAGACATCATGATAAACGTTGCAACTTGACACCAAGTGACTCTGTACCTGGTATTTCATGCAAAAGTGCAGCAGAGAGGCACAATATACAAAGGCCGCCCACTCCATAACAAACATTCATCATCTAAGTGCCTTCAAATTTCGTATAGGACAAAACATCACGTATTCCACTCGCATTAATAACCTGAACCATATCAATGCCTCCCACAGTGCTGTTACAGTTGAACAACAATGGCCTATGGTATGGCCATACCACTTGTAATCTTTCCCTCCTTCATAAAATTGTTGACTGTCACTCACTTCATAATTAACTCTTTCAATAAGCTTCGAGAGGAGTAAGATTTACAATAAGCTTTTTACTTATTTTCTTTTCTCATAGTTGGCTCCAGTTCTTCACATCTATGGGATGATTCTTCACGCTGAAATTTTTGGCTTTGTAGGTTCCAAATGACATGGTAATGCTGAAGTAAGCCTGCCCCATAATTTTTGTTTCTGTAATTCTTTATTCTATCACATTTTTCTACATCACACTGTCTTTACAATTTGCACTTCTAAACCAAAAATTGCATTGTTATTGTCAAACATAGAAACATGTCAAATCACATCAGAGGCATCCCCTCTACAAATCCAGTATGTGGCACTAACAATATTACAAAGAGTTTAAAAATTATCTTGGCAGATGACTTCTTCTTAATTTCTATTATTGTTTTATAAATGAATCCAGAAGTAAATTTAATAATTGGTGTCATACTGTGCAATTAAAATAGGAATTTTAAATGTGCTGAATATTTTGTAATTTCACATGTCTCTCAAAAAGTAATTTTAATTGTACATACAGAGTTAGTGCACATTATTTGGAACAAAAATAAAGTAATTTCTCCTAATACATTTTAACCTGAAATATACCACATCATACATAAAATCATATGAAACTCTTTTAGAAAATAGCTGAGATAATATTAACATGTTTAAAAATTTGTAATAATTTTTGGTATCAGTGACTTCTGTTGAAGAAAAGTGATGCTTCTTAGTGTCTTCATTTGTTTCAAAAGCTTCAAGAGGAATGAATTTACAAAAGAAAAACTTTTTACTTATCTTCATTTTCTCTTCTTGTTGTTGGCTGCAGTTCTTGCATCGAGGGATACATTCTTGCTGAAATTTTGACTTAGTGGGTTCCAGATGACTAAGTAACTGATGAAAATTTGCTTGTCTTACACTTGAATTTTATTCTTTGTCACATTTTTCAACATCACACCATCTTTACAATCTCCACTTCAGAACTCAAATTCACATTGTCATGCCATACCATAGAAATCCGACCAATTCCCTCAGAGGCATGCCCACTACTCCCAACATTCTGCGGTACTCACAATATTCCAAAGAGTTCGCAAAGCAAAAGAGTTTACAAACTTTCTTGACAAAACAAGAATCTTTACTAAGTTATATCATTATTTTTAAATGAATCCAGAAATATGTGTTAAATTTTGAAATTAATAATATAAATTTTAAGTATGCCACAAATTACATAATTTCAAATATTTCTAAAAGAATAATTTTAACCAATAGTACATATCGATTGTAACAAATTAATTTCTTTTTATACATTTTAGCCTGAAACATAGTACATCATATAGAAAATCGTATGAAATTCCTTTAGTGAAGCAGCTGAGGTAATTTTAACCTATACAAGATTAAAAGTATCCTTTTAGTATCACCATTACTATAAAGAAAGGTGAGGTTAGAAGAGGGTGTCCCATTACAATATCCCCTCACAAAATTAGGAAACAGTGTGTTCACAATATAACACTTTTGCTAATAAAGTGCTTACCTTATTTGAACACTGTTTTCCCCCAAAACATACCAAAGTTAGAGCAAAGTCTACAAAGAAGCCACGGATTACTCAAGGAATAGGGGTTTCTTGGAAAACAAAAAGAAAACTGTATCTGTCAATCCGAAACAGCTCCAATGTTGATGCTACTGCACATTACATGAAAAGCTGCAAAATATTAAAGACTGTAATACGGACGTCAAAGCAAATATATTACAAGGAAAAGATAGTCATATCAGATAACTAAATAAACACAATATGGGATATAGTGAAGGAACCAGACATGAAGAGGAATAAATAGCATTAAGAGTAAATGATACATTGGTGACATATGCGTATAGTGTTGCAGAACTTTTTAACGAACATTTTATACTGTTACTGAAAAGATGGGGTTGTCAGGTTCGGTAGATGCTGCTATGGAATACCTCAGACCAGACATTTCAAGTAACTTCCAAAATATGAATTCGACCCTCACTATCCCAACAGAAATAATGTCCATCATAAAATCTTTAAAATCAAAAACATCTAGTGGGTATGACGAAATACCAACAAAGTTAATTAAAAAATGTGATTCTGAACTAAGTAACATATTAAGCTATCTGTGTAACCAGTCGTTTATCAGTGGAATATTTCCTGAATGGTTGAAATATGCTGAAGTTAAGCCACTGTTTAAGAAGGGAGATAAAGAAATAGGATCAAATTTCTGTCCAATTTCACTGTTGCCATCATTCTCAAAAAATTTTGAAAAAGTAATGTACAATTGGCTTTATAACCATCTTATCTCAAATAACATACTGTCAAAGTCACAGTTTGGATTTCTGAAAGGTTCTGATATTGAGAAGGCTATCTACACTTACAGTGAAAATGTGCTTAATTCATTAGACAAAAAATTGCAGGCAACTGGTATATTTTGTGATCTGTCAAAGGCATTTGACTGTGTAAATCACAATATCCTTTTAAGTAAATTAGAATATTATAGTGTAACAGGAAATGCTGCAAAATGGTTCAAATCTTATATCTCTGGCAGGAAACAAAGGGTGTTATTAGGAAAGAGACACGTATCAAGCTATCAGGCATCATCCAACTGGGAACTAATTACATGTGGGGTCCCACAAGGTTCCATTTTGGGGCCCTTACTTTTTCTTGTGTATATCAATGACGTTTCATCAGTAACATTACCAGATGCCAAGTTCATTTTGTTTGCTGATGATAGAAACATTGCAATAAATAGCAAATCAAGTGTAGTCTTAGAAAGATCAACTAATAAAATATTTGTGGACTTTAATCACTGGTTCCTAGCCAATTCTTTGTCACTAAACTTTGAAAAAACACACTACATGCAGTTCAGAACTTGCAAGGGGTGTCCCACGAGTATATGTCTAACATATGATGACAAGAAGATAGAAGAAGTGGACAGTGTTAAATTCTTGGGATTACAGCTTGATAATAAATTAAACTGGGAGGAGCACACCACAGAACTGCTGAAGCGTCTTAATAAATCTCTGTTTGCAATACGAATTTTGTCAGACATAGGGGATATAAAAATGAAAAAGCTGGCATACTATGCTTACTTTTATTCCATAATGTCATATGGGATTATTTTGTGGGGTAATTCATCAAGCCAAGCTAAAGTTTTCCAGGCACAAAAACGTGCAGTAAGAGTTATATGTGGTGTGAACTCAAGAACATCGTGCAGAAGCCTGTTTAGGGAACTGGGGATACTAACTACTGCTTCCCAATATATTTATTCCGTAATGACATTTGTCATTAAAAATATATCACTTTTTCAAATCAACAGCTCAATTCATGAAATCAGTACTAGAAATAAGAATAATTTTCACAAGGATTTAAAGTCACTTAGTTTTGTACAAAAAGGTGTGCATTATTCAGGAACACACATTTTCAATAAGAAGCCTTGAGGTTTATATATATATATATATATATATATATCTAATCTAGCTTTCGCAACCAACGGTTGCCTCGTCAGGAAAGAGGGAAGGAGAAGGAAAGACAAAAGGATATGGGTTTTAAGGGAGAGGGTAAGGAGTCATTCCAATCCCGGGAGCGGAAAGACTTACCTTAGGGGGAAAAAAGGACAGGTATACACTCGCACACACACACATATCCATCCACACATACACAGACACAAGCAGAAATGTCTGCTTGTGTCTGTGTATGTGTGGATGGATATGTGTGTGTGTGCGAGTGTATACCTGTCCTTTTTTCCCCCTATGGTAAGTCTTTCCGCTCCCAGGATTGGAATGACTCCTTACCCTCTCCCTTAAAACCCATATCCTTTTGTCTTTCCTTCTCCTTCCCTCTTTCCTGACGAGGCAACCGTTGGTTGCGAAAGCTAGATTTTTGTGTGTATGTTTGTGTTTGTTTGTATATATATATATATATATATATATATATATATATATATATATATATATATATATATATATATATATTGTGTCTGTATATGTGTGGATGGATATGTATGTGTGTGCGAGTGTATACCCGTCCTTTTTTCCCCCTAAGGTAAGTCTTTCCGCTCCCGGGACTGGAATGACTCCTTACTCTCTCCCTTAAAACCCACATCCTTTCGTCTTTCCCTCTCCTTCCCTCTTTCCTGATGAGGCAACAGTTTGTTGCGAAAGCTTGAATTTTGTGTGTATGTTTGTGTTCGTTTCTGTGTCTGTCGACCTGGCAGCACCTTCATTTGGTAAGTCACATCATCTTTGTTTTTAGGTGTGTGTATATATAAACAAAGATGATGTGACTTACCAAATGAAAGTGCAGGCAGGTCGACAGACACAGAAACGAACACAAACATACACACAAAATTCAAGCTTTCGCAACAAACTGTTGCCTCATCAGGAAAGAGGGAAGGAGAGGGAAAGACGAAAGGATGTGGGTTTTAAGGGAGAGGGTAAGGAGTCATTCCAGTCCCGGGAGCGGAAAGACTTACCTTAGGGGGAAAAAAGGACGGGTATACACTCACACACACACACATATCCATCCACACATATACAGACACAAGCAGATATATATATATCAGATTGATAGACACACAAACAAACACAAACATACACACAAAATTCTAGCTTTCGCAACCAACAGTTGCCTCATCAGGAAAGAGGGAAGGAGAGGGAAAGACGAAAGGATTTATGTTTTAAGGGAGAGGGTAAGGAGTCATTCCAATCCCGGGAGCGGAAAGACTTACCTTAGGGGGAAAAAAGGACACGTATACACTCGCACACACACACATATCCATCCGCATATACACAGACACATATATACACTCCTGGAAATTGAAATAAGAACACCGTGAATTAATCGTCCCAGGAAGGGGAAACTTTATTGACACATTCCTGGGGTCAGATACATCACATGATCACACTGACAGAACCACAGGCACATAGACACAGGCAACAGAGCATGCACAATGTCGGCACTAGTACAGTGTATATCCACCTTTCGCAGCAATGCAGGCTGCTATTCTCCCATGGAGACGATCGTAGAGATGCTGGATGTAGTCCTGTGGAACGGCTTGCCATGCCATTTCCACCTGGCACCTCAGTTGGACCAGCGTTCGTGCTGGACGTGCAGACCGCGTGAGACGACGCTTCATCCAGTCCCAAACATGCTCAATGGGGGACAGATCCGGAGATCTTGCTGGCCAGGGTAGTTGACTTACACCTTCTAGAGCACGTTGGGTGGCACGGGATACATGCGGACGTGCATTGTCCTGTTGGAACAGCAAGTTCCCTTGCCGGTCTAGGAATGGTAGAACGATGGGTTCGATGATGGTTTGGATGTACCGTGCACTATTCAGTGTCCCCTCGACGATCACCAGTGGCGAACGGCCAGTGTAAGAGATCACTCCCCACACCATGATGCCGGGTGTTGGCCCTGTGTGCCTCGGTCGCATGCAGTCCTGATTGTGGCGCTCACCTGCACGGCGCCAAACACGCATACGACCATCATTGGCACCAAGGCAGAAGCGACTCTCATCGCTGAAGACGACACGTCTCCATTCATCCCTCCATTCACGCCTGTCGCGACACCACTGGAGGCGGGCTGCACGTTGTTGGGGCGTGAGCGGAAGACGGCCTAACGGTGTGCGGGACCGTAGCCCAGCTTCATGGAAACTGTTGCGAATGGTCCTCGCCGATACCCCAGGAGCAACAGTGTCCCTAATTTGCTGGGAAGTGGCGGTGTGGTCCCCTACAGCACTGCGTAGGATCCTACGGTCTTGGCGTGCATCCGTGCGTCTCTGCGGTCCGGTCCCAGATCGACGGGCACGTGCACCTTTCGCTGACCACTGGCGACAACATCGATGTACTGTGGAGACCTCACGCCCCACGTGTTGAGCAATTCGGCGGTACGTCCACCCGGCCTCCCGCATGCCCACTATATGCCCTCGCTCAAAGTCCGTCAACTGCACATACGGTTCACGTCCACGCTGTCGCGGCATGCTACCAGTATTAAAGATTGCAATGGAGCTCCGTATGCCACGGAAAACTGGCTGACACTGAGGGCGGCGGTGCACAAATGCTGCGCAGCTAGCGCCATTCGACAGCCAACACCGCGGTTCCTGGTGTGTCCGCTGTGCCGTGCGTGTGATCATTGCTTGTACAGCCCTCTCGCAGTGTCCGGAGCAAGTATGGTGGGTCTGACACACCAGTGTCAATGTGTTCTTTTTTCCATTTCCAGGAGTGTATATAATAGAGGGAAGCATTCCACATGGATAAAATATATATGTCTGCTTGAAGAATGTTGTAAGCTGTTATAATATCCTCAAAACCACAACATAATCTATCCAGCTGGTATGCTTCATACTACAATAAGTTCTAAACAATCTTCAAACCTCTCTAATACATCTTTCTGCAGGGATAATCGAAGGATGGTACACTGAGGTTAGAATATGCCTTATTTTTGTGAGATCAATAAAATCTTTCGAAGCCTGTGATGTAAACTGAGAACCACTATCAGATAAAATTATTTTTGGAATATCCACCTGATTTTGGAATACCCACCTGATGAAAATGTGTATTTTCAAACTTAGAGATAATTTGCTTACTGTAGCTTTCTTAATGCGAAACAGCTTTATGAACTTCAAAAATACATCAACTACCACAAAAACATAACAGAATCCATACTTTGACTTAGGTAAAGGTCCATAAACACCCACAGACACAAAGTCTAGGTTACTATTGGCCAGTATGTTTTGCATTTGGCCTCTACTTGTTTGGTTACTTACCTTCACTCTTGGACATCTGTCACAGCTGGCAATCTTCTTCTTGACTCTCCTTCCTACATTATAAAAATAGATGTTTTCCTGAATCTTTTGTGTGCATTTGGTTAATCCACAATGACCAAACCTCACATGTATATTGTTATAACGTCAAGTTGAATACATATATTTCGAAACGATATAACATATATAAGTCACTGAGCAAGTTGACAAAGCAATACATGTGAACATGGTAACATTCGAATGAGCACTGAGTCCAAGTCTAGTGGCCGCTGGCTGGCTGGCCGCTTAGGTGGCATGGCTGCTGCATGGCTGGCAGACAGCACCGCATGTAGACGACGCGCATAATTGTGCAGCGGCACTTTGAATGATCGGCGAGTCACAACACTTTTCCCCCCTTCGAAATTTTTGCACTGGTCTTGACGGAGGTGGTCTGTAGAGTGCTAACATCCATAGGTGGTGTTTGACTGGCCGTAAAGTCTCGAGGAGGAGGCTTCCCGTACGGACAGAAGTGACCCTGATGATACCGGGTCGAGATGACAGGAGACGTAGTGGTCGAATCGGCTGGGGCCCCGTGCACCAATCTGCCCATTGCAGCAAGTCCATTTGATATAACAGGAGACATGGGCGATGTGTCGGCGTCTGTAGGAGAAGGAGGCGAGTAGATTGGCTCCGACAGATGATGGTCATCCGGTTCCTGCATGGGCACGTCTCCTGGTGGCGTCCGTTCTTGTACTGGCACCAAGATGATGGTGAGAGGGCTGTGTTGTGAGTAATGAGAGATGCCAAGATCCCGAGCATCAGGTAGAGCTGAAGGTGGTGTAGCGGCATTCAGAACAGGCGTTGCTGGCACACGAGGCAGAAGCTGGTCCGAATGACGCACTGCAACACCCTTGTCTGTCTGGATTTCATACAGGCATCGGCCATGGTGTTGTAAGATGTGGCCCAGACTCCATTTTGGCTGCCTGCCATATCCCCGTACCCAGACAAGGTCGTTGGCGGTGAACCGGCCAAGTGAAGGCACCCGCGGCCGTGGGGTTGAAGGCCGCAGAGGATGAAGTAGCGTGCGGGACTGTCAGCCATGTAAGAGCTCAGCTGGACTGTGGTCACCCATGGGGGTGAAACGGTAAGAAGCCAGAAACTGGAGAAGCGCATCATCAGCAGCAGAAGAAGTCAGGAGTTTCTGCATCTGAGCCTTAAATGTGCGGACCAGACTTTCAGCCTCACCGTTTGATTGTGAATGGAATGGAGGGGCCGTGACATGTGTAACGCCGTGACGAACACAAAAATCCGCAAATTCGGAAGAGGCAAATTGCTGACCATTATCAGTAACAAGAGTAGAGGGAAGGCCTTCCAAAGAAAAAATGCGGGCAAGAGCACTTGTGGTTGCCGCTGTGGTAGGCGACGTGCAACGGACAATGAAAGGAAAGTTAGAGTAGGCGTCAATTACGAGGAGCCAATAAGTACCTAAAAAAGGTCCCGTGAAGTCAGCATGAATACGCTCCCAGGGCATCTCAGGTGAAGGCCACGGTGACAAAGATGACTTCGGGGCGGTTGTCTGTGATGCACAAGGGCCGCAGGCAGCGACCATGTGTGCTATTTCAGAGTCTGTGCCAAGCCAGTACACATGACGGCGCGCCAGAGATTTTGTGCGAGAGACATCCCAGTGCCCTTGGTGAAGGAGCCGCAAGACCAAAGCACGCAAGGTACCACAACACGCGGTGAAGCATTGTCGGTGGAAAGGAGGATAACACCATCCCAAGGCGTGAGGCGGTAGCACAAAGCGTAGTAGTTCTGCAACGGGTCAGAAGTCTTAGTGGATGGTCGATCTGGCCAACCCTTCTGAATACAGCGTAAAACCCAGGAGAGAGTAGGATCAGAACCCGTAGCAGCTGCCAGGAGGTCCCCGGTGATGGGGAATCCATCCACAACCCGCTGCGCAGCAACATCCAGGTGGAAACACAAAAGTTCGTCCCTATCGAATGCCAGATCAGGACCCATGGGAAGGCGAGACAGTGCATCAGCATTCACATTTTGAGCCATCGGCCTGAAATGACTCTCATAATTGAAACGAGACAAGTAAAGAGCCCAACGCTGGAGGCGGTTGTCAGCCTTGTCGGGAAGTAACGATGATGTATGAAACAAGGAAAAAAGTGGTTTGTGATCCATAACAAGATGAAATTTGGATCCATAGAGGAAAACACCAAACTTATGAAGAGCATAAATAATGGCCAAAGCTTCTTTTTCAATTTGAGAATGCTTTTGTTGGCCATCCGTAAGTGTTTTGGAGGCGTAAGCAATGGGTTGTTCAGAGCCGTCAGAAAAACGGTGCGCAAGGACTGCACCGACCCCGTATTGAGAGGCGTCTGTGGCAAGAACAAGATGTTGGCCAGGTCGATAAGTAGCCAGGCATGGAGCCTGTTTCAGCATAGTCTTCAATTTCTGGAAAGCCGCATCGCATGACGCGGACCAGTGAAAAGGCACGTTTTTATGCAACAGGCGATGCAACGGCTGACCCACCGAAGCAGCAGACGGTAAAAACTTGTGATAGTGTGCTATTTTTCCCAAGAAGGCCTGCAGCTCCTTAACAGATGTAGGTTGAGGAAGGGCATCAATCGCAGCAACAGTTTGCTGAAGCGTACGAATACCATCCCGAGAGAGTTGAAACCCCAAATATGTGATAGATGCCTGAAAAAATTGTGACTTCTGAAGATTACACTTAAGATCGGCAGTCTGTAAGACATGAAAAAGTGTGTGGAGGTTCTGAAGATGTTCTTCAGTGGTGGAGCCAGTGACAACAATGTCGTTCATGTAATTTATACACCCAGGGACAGGGACCAATAATTGTTCCAAGAATCGCTGAAAGAGAGCAGGGGTGCTGGCAACCCCGAAGGGCAATCGTTTGTATTGATAGAGGCCGAAAGGCATGTTAAGGACCAGAAACTGCCGGGAAGCAGCGTCAAGAGAAAGTTGATGATAACCTTCAGACAGGTCAATTTTAGGAAAATACTAGCCTCCTGCAGGTTTAGTGAACAATTCTTCAGGTTGGGGCATAGGGTAAGTGTCGATGAGGCATTGCACATTTACAGTGGCTTTAAAATCACCACAGAGATGAATATCACCATTTGGCTTAGCAACAATGATGACAGAAGAGGACCACTCACTTGAAGTGACAGGAAGCAAGACCTCTGAAGTAGTGAGACAATCCAGCTCCCGTTTTACCCGCTCACGAAGGGCCACAGGAATGGGCCGAGCCCAAAAAAACTTAGGCCGAGCAGTGGGTTTGAGCATTATATGAGCTTCAAAGTCGTTTGCACAGAGAAAAAAGGGACGAAAATGTCATCGACAAGGAATCCAATTGAGCATAAGGAATAGCATCAGAGATGATATTGACAGAGTCATCTATGGAGAACCCAAAAACGCGAAAGGCATCGAAACCAAAAAGATTCTCTGCGTTACTCTGGTCGACCACAAATATGGGAACAGTGCGGACAATGGATTTGTAAGATACCTCAGCATCAAATTGTCCCAAGATAGAAATCTTCTGTTTATTGTACGTCCGTAATTGCCGAGTGACAGGTGATAGGAGTGGAGAACCCAACTGAAGATACCTCTGAGAATTAATTATAGTGGCAGCAGAACTGGTATCAACCTGCATGCAAACATCTCGACCAAGTATTTGGACAGTGAGGAATAACTTCCCTGAAAGGGAAGAAGTGCAATTGACAGACAACACAGAAGCAGAATCAGCGTCACGGTCATGAACATCATGTATGCAGTCGGATTTGCAAACACCAGACACATGACCCTTCTTTTTGCAATTGTGACACACGGGCCAATATTGGGGACAGTCCTCCCATGAATGTTTCGTAAAACACCATGGACGTGAAGGAAGTTGCCAGGGGTTTTGCTGCTGTTTCTTAGAGTATTGTTTACGGTTAGGCCGAGGTTGTGTGCGGGAGTGTACTGCGGCCACGTCGGCCAGCAGGGACGCACCGCACGCGTCGTCAACAGCACCCAGAGGTTGTATTTCCCCGATGTTGCCCCATGCCTCTATTTGTGCCCCAGCAGCACGAGAAATTTCAAAAGACTGCGTGATGGATAGGACTTCATCGAGAGTTGGATTTGCCAACTGAAGGGCACGTTGCCGAACTTCTTTGTCGGGCACCGACCGGATAATAGCATTCCGTACCTAGGAATTGGCATAGGATTCTTTGTGAATGTCAGTAACAAATTGACACTTTCTACTGAGGCCGTGGAGTTCAGCAGCCCAAGCGCGATAGGATTGATGCGGTTGTTTTTGACAACGATAAAAGGCAACATGAGAGGCTACCACATGCGTTTGCTTATGAAACTGTACGGACAGAAGTGAGCACATTTTAGCAAAAGACAAAGACGCAGGATCTTTCAAAGGAGCCAATTGTGACAACAACCGATACATTTGAGGTGAAATCCATGAAAGGAACAGAGACTTACATGTTTGTTCATCCGTGACATGAAAGGCCAAGAAGTGTTGTCGAAGACGTTTTTCGTAATCCGACCAGTCTTCCGCTGTCTCGTCGTAAGGAGGAAAAGGAGGTATAGACAACGATGAGAAACACCCCTCATTTGATGCCGTGATGAAATCGCAAATCGACGATGTGAGAAGCGTTTGCTGTTCAATGAGACCTTGCAAGAATTGCTCAACAGTAGCCATGGAAACCTGTAGGTCAACGATGAAAAGGAAAAATCCACTACCTCGTCGCCAATTGTTATAATGTCAAGTTGAACACATATATTTCGAAATGATACAACATATATAAGTCACTGAGCAAGTTGACAAAGCAATACATGTGAACACGGTAATATTCGAATGAGCACTGAGTCCAAGTCTAGTGGCCGCTGGTTGGCTGGCCGCTTAGGTGGCGTGGCTGCTGCATGGCTGGCAGACAGCGCTGCATGTAGACGGCGTGCGTAATTGCGCGGCGGCTCTTTGAATGATCGGCGAGTCACAACATATATAAGTAATTAAAGTATCAGTACACAGTTCCAGCCAACATAATTTCTAATCCCCTAAGTCAGTCTTATGTCTCCTCAATAAAATACCCTTGTGATTCATATATTACTGTTCTGTTTTTTCTCCTCCTTTCATACCCAATATGCTCTTAACCAGCTTCCAATTTTGATCATGATTTTGATACCTGTGGATGTCTTTACAAATTTTCAAGGTCTCTTTTTCGTCTTTCACAGCCCTCCTTCTCCAAAGATGTTAGATGATTTTCTCCCTAAAGGTAGCCTAGACAAATCATCAGCAACTACATTGTCTGTGCCCTTAATGTATCTGATTTCATAATTGAACTGCTGTAAAAACAAAACCCAGTGAGTAATTCTGTTATGGTATAGCTTACACACCTGAATATAGCATAATACTTTGTGATCAATATAGATGATGACTTTGTGAACTAGCAAATAATTTTTAAATTTGTTGAATGCCAATGTACTACCAAAAGTTCTTTCTCAGCCACAGTGTATGTCTTTTCATGTTACTGCAATACTCTAATAGCAAATAAAAGAGCTCTATGTTCAATAACACTATCAACTTCAACCTCTTGAAATAAATGAGCACCCAATCCAACATCACAACTGTCAGTTATAATACAAAAAGGAAAAGACAAATCTGGCTTTGGTGCAATTGTCATTTGATCTCATTGAAAGCATCCTGATACTCCTGATTCCAATCCTTCTTCAAAAGTTCACATAAGCATGGAGCATTCATAGCTTGGCTGCTAAATTTTTTTTATAAAATCCAATTAATCCAAAAACTGGTTTAAGCGTTTTTATATTGTGAGGAGGAGGAAAATTAGTAATAGCATCAAGTTTCTCTTTATCAGGTGCATTTCCTTTTTCAGGTATAACAAGTCCTAAAAATTTAACTTTCAGATATAACATGTCCTAAAAATTTAACTGATTCCACACCAAATTTACACTTACCTATTTTCAAAGTGATACCTCCTGATCACAATTTTAAAAACAAATCTCTTAACAGAGAGCAACCAGAATGTCATCAACATACACAATTAGTTTTGAACTTACTTGACTTACTAAGACAGATCCAAAGCTCTTATGAATTCAATTACAGATACATTTAGCAAAAATGGCACCATACAGTACTGTAAACACTTACCTCCATACAAAAATGCTGTATTCTTTCTAGAATTAATTTCAGGTGGGATCTGGTGAAATCCAGAGGTCAAGTCCAAACTACTCATGTATTTTACTTAATCAAATTTGTGTAACAGCTCGTCCATGTTCTCAGGATGATCATTCTGTCTGATAAGAAATTTATTAAGATATCTAGAGTCCAAAACAATTCTTACTCCACCATTTCTCTTACTTACCACAACTAATGGATTATTGTAAGCACTCCTACTTCTCTCTATTACACCTAATGTTTCCATTTTCTGAATTTCTTTCTCTGTATCTTTACTTTTTGAAAATGGTATATTAGATGACTTTAGAAAGAAAGGTTGATGATCTTTAACATGAAGTATGCACCGATAGCCTTTCACTTTCCCTGATTTTTCACTAAACACATTTCTAAACTCCAATAACAAATTGCTAATTTGTTCCTTTTGTAGGTCATTAAGAGTTGTAGCTTCCCTTCCTTTATAATCTATAACATTTTCAAAGTTCTGATCCTCAGTCTCATCAAAATCTGTAACATCATCAAAAATCTGGTACTCACCTTAGTTCACAATGTTTTGCAAATAGTTACAACTTTTCCCACAGTTTAAAATACAGAAATTAGTTTTAACTAAGTATTACTTTTAGGTTCCAAAATAAACAATTCTTTAGCATTCCACCCAAAACAAGCCTCAACTTTCACTATCCAATCCATACCGAGAATTATACTTTCTTCCAGACTATGGGTCACTAAGCATCCATGTTCAAAGGTTTTGCCTTCTATACTAAACATTAAAAGTACCTGAGATTTTACCAATTTGCTTTGCTTATCTGTAGCTCCTCTTACCTTTACACCTACAGTGGGCACATGGTTATCACAGAAGTTTAGTCGAGAATCAGCTGAAGTTAGGACGGCTGCACCGGGAATTGGGTTGTTGTTGAGGGACCATGCCACTTTAAGTCTATTAACTAAGACGGTCTGCAGCTGTCGTGGAGATGGACAATGAACATGGTGGTACCGTGATGTAGCACATGGTGAGGGCCCAATACTGCCTGCACAGTGTTGTCCCGCAGCATACCAAAGTCACACGTGGCTAGGTCCTTCTGGATGAAATGGGGAGTGAGGGGAGAGGGGGGGGGCAGGGGAGTGTGGAGGTGTGCAACGTGAGTGTGGACATGCTCAACCAGGGCAGGAAGATCCTCAGATGTGGCAAAAGGTGACTTCTCAACGCACTCAGCGGGGAGAAGGAGAGGCTCTTGGTACAGAAGCTTGGCAAATGAGGCTTTAAGATCTTAATGAGTTGAGCGAATAGCCAGGAGGACCCACGGGAGGGCTTCCGACCATAGGCCTCTGTGGCACATTAGGGTGGCCTTGAGTGTGTGGTGCTATTGCTCGATGAGGCCATTCATCTGCGGGTGGTAAGCTGTGGTATGAAATTTGGCGACGCCACAGAGTTTGCAGAGTTGTGTGAAGATGGTGGACTCAAATTGGCATCCCTGATTGGTGGTGAGAGATCGGGGACAGCCGAAGCAAGCAACCCACACTGAGATAAAGGAATGGGCGACGGTCTTGGCTGTGATGTCAGTAAGAGGGACTACCTCAACTCAGCGGGTCACACAGTTGATGACCAATAAGATATATCTGTAGCCCTCAGAAAGAGGAGGGAGACCAACAACATCGATATGGAAGTGCCAGAAATGCCCCTTCAGGATGTCAAACTTGGGCAGAGGGGGTTGAGTGTGCCTGCTGACATTGCTGTGCTGGCACAGAACACATTCACAGCCCCAAGTGCGACAGTTGTGCTTCATGCCAAGCCAGATGAAGCGTTCATAACCAGCCACATCGTGGCCCGCGTCCCAGGGTGAACTAAGCCATGCAAAGTGGTAAAGACCCTATGGCAAAGGGCGGCAGTGACCAGAGGGTGAAGTGTGCCCATAGAGGTGTCACAAAGGACAGGGATTGCCAAACCAAGTAGTATATGGGGCTAGACAGAGAGTGATGAGCCATCGTCTGATTTTATTCACAGTATGTCAGTGTAGTCAGCTTGTAGTCGGGTGAGTTCCTCAAGATCCAGCGGTGCGGTTAGCATGCAGGTGCGGAAAAGGTAATCTGCCACAATGTTCTCTGTGCCACAGATATAGCATGCATTGGAAGAGTGCTGACAGATGTAGTCCATATGGCAGAAATGCCTGGGTGGAAGGTCCTTAGCCGGATTACGAATAGCGTCCACGAGTAGCTAGTGATCAGTATAGGTCGTGAAGGATTGCCCCTCAAGGTCACTACAAAAATGCTTAATCACCTTGTACACAGCGAGTAGCTCATGGTGAAATGCTGACCACTTGCACTGGCTCTTAGTTTCTTGGGAAAGAAGCAGAGGAGCTAGCTGGTGTGCTGCTGTAAAACAGGGCCTACAGCTGAGTCACTGGCATCAGTTGTGATCGAGACATGGGCCTCAGGGTCAGGTTGGGCGAGTGTGACAGCTTTGGCAAGGGCAGTTTTAAGGTTACTAAAAGTGTCGAGCATCATTTGAGTCAACTCCAACTTCTGTTTTCCATCGGTGTTTTTGCCAGAAAGAGTGTTAGTGAGGGCCATTTGGACGGAGGCAGCTTGAAGAATATGGCAGCAGTAAAAGTTTGCCATACCCAGAAAATGACAGAGCTGAGCATAATCCTAGGGGAGAGGAAGTTTAAGTATGATTTTAACATGAGAACTCATTGGTCAGAGGCCATTGGCAGAGATGGAATGGCCGAGGAAGGTAATGGATGTGGAACACAGTTGAGATTTTTCATGTTTGATCACCATACTGTTGGCAGTGAGGGCCGAATGGACTGCATTGAAGTGAACTTGGTGCTCCTCAGCAGAGGAAGAAAAGTAAGGATATCGTCTAAGTAAGCATAGGCAAAAGGCAGAGGGAGCAAAATGGAATCAATGAACCACTGCTATGTATGCGCAGCATTTTTCAATCCATAAGGCATGTAACAGTATTCAAATAGGCTGAAGGGTGTGATGATGGTCATCTTCAGAGTATCTGGTGGATGCATACGAATCTAGTGATACACTTTGTAACAATCTAATACGGAGAAAAAGCATGAAGCAACTGCGTGAAATCTTGGATATGTGGAATGGGGTATTTATCGATAATGGTGTGGGCATTAAGGAACCTGTAGACCCCGCACGTGTAAGGCGCCATCCTTTTGGGAACAAGTTGAACAGGGGAAGACCCATTGCTTTTGGAAGGGTGAAGGATGCCCGAAGCCAACAGGTCCTGAATGATCTGCTTGGCGCGCAGAAGTTTGGAAGCGTTAAGGCACCTGGCCTTATAACGAACAAGTGGGCTGTCAGTGGTGTGAATCTTATGGCAAGTGCCATTATGATGGCCAATAATTGTGCAGAGAAGTCTGCGTGAGTGGTCAATAAGGTATCCACAGGCAACGTCAGTTCACTGACCTTGATGAACTGGTATGATGTAGACAGGGCATCGGCTGCAGTCGGTGACAGAAGGCATGATACAGGAGTGAAGTGGTGTGAAGAACCAGAAGAGGCACATGCAGTTGCATCTTGGAAATTTGGCCATGGGGATGTGAGAAAAACAGCAGGCAGTGGAATGTTCAACAATGTAGCAGGTTGCCGAGAAGACGCTGTAAAGGCATGTGCTGGGCTGCTTCGCTTCAGGGCTGCAGATAGGCAATGTATGGCACGCCATGTAGGTGACAATTCGGTGGAGGCAGAGGCAATGCGGGTGCATAAGTCATCGTTCTGGGTGTGGAGTTCGTTGATCTGGGAGCACACGTACGATACCTCAGAGAGCTGTGTGGTTATGTGCTCGTAAAGATGGGTGTGTGGCACAGCCCAGTGGCCTGCTGGTCTGGTGTGGTAAAAGTTCGTAATGGTTTAGAAAATCCAAACCAATCACAGGTTCATCCATACGAGCAGCATGGAAGATCCAAGGGAAGGTGTGAATCGGTGAGAGGTGAACCAACATCTTGATGGAAATGTGGACCGCAGTGGGAGAATGGGAGAACGGTTGGTGGCAATCAAGGTGAGGGTAGAGCGGGATAGTGCATCAACAGTGTGCTTGGCCAGGATGACGTGAACGTCGGCACCAGTGTCAACAAGAAAGCAGATGCTAGTCGAGATATCTGTGACATAGAGGCAATGCATTGTTGAAGTGGGTGATGCAGCTTCAGAAGATAGGTGCCATGAAGGTACGTGGTGGGACATGGTGCACAAACATGCCTGCCAGTCTCATTTGGGTAGGTGCAGGGTGTGCGGCAGTTGCGGGCAGCATCCCTGTAAGTAGCGTGGAACCAGTGCAGTGGGTAGGCTGGTTGGTGGGCCAGTGCTTTGTGGACAGGAGTTGCAACTGTCTGCAGCAGGACCGGCAGCCAATCGAGCTGCTGCTCAGGCAAGGTCAGTGGCTGTCAGGAGCCCACTGGCAGTACATCCTGTAGGCTGCTAGGTGGAAGCTCCTGACAGGCAGCTGAGGTGCCGAGGCAAGTGCGCTGGCCTCTGCCAGCAGGGCACAGAACCAGATGCCCAGGCATGCTAACTGAGGATGGTGGAGATGTTGTATGTGACAGGCAGTGTTGGTGATGAATGATGGCATAAGCCTGATCTGCCATGCATAGTGAAACCTCGAGTGGGTCAGCGACATGTGACATTAGATGAAGCTGCAGATCCGAAGGCATTTTGACCTTCCACAACATCCAAAGGGCAGCATCAGGCAATGATTGGTCATCAATTAATGCACTTAGTGGCTGCCAAAGATGTGAACGGGTGCTGTCATCTAGATGCTCCTTGTGAATAATGTGATGGATAGCCTCCACTGGAGGGGAAAAAAGGCACTCAAGAAGCAGTGATTTGGTTGTCGAATAATTGTGTGTGAGGCAGGTGGTGAGAGGAGCAAGTCGCTGATGAGGGGTGCGTGTGTGTGGAGATGGCTCACCAGGCAGACAAAATGGGCGCTACCATCATAAATGCCGTGGATGTCCCAGGAGGGGGTCCACTAAGGCAAATTGAGTTTTTGGGTTGTCTTTTTGCAATGCAGGTAGCTTAGGGGACCTGGCTGGTAACACATGTTGAGGCAGCACCAGCAGATGGAGATTGGTGTGAGCAGAGCAGGATGCCTCCAACGCAGGAAGTGCAGTAGCGGTGAACAGTGCATTGTCCGAGGTCTGGGTGGGGCGGTGAGTGCATGCTGCACATGATACAGAGGGGGCAGGCATATAAGCCGGCAAGCTTTGTCCAATTGGCAAGCCTGATGAAGAACTTGGTGTGGGTGTAACAACCGGTGCCATTGCAACAGCGGGTGGGGGGCAGTTGTGGTGGAGACACAGGGCGGTGGACCTGGTAACTATCCTGGGTGGAATGGATGGCACAATTACCAAAGTGATCAGAAGGCAGTTGTGGTGCAACAGTAGTGGAAACTGGCACAGTCGAGGCAACCAGCGGCACCAAAATGGCGTCTGCTGCATTTCAATCCATCCTGAAGGTAACACTGTACATGAAGGATAAACTACATCTTTAACTGGTGGAAGGCCCTCCATGTTATGGTTAGGTGGTGTGCACTGTCCATGTTGTGGCTGTTATTGTGCTGCCATGCTATGCGGCAGCCATGTTGAACCAGGTAAGGTTAGGTGGCTGCCGGCGTGGCCAGGCATAAACAACTATTCACTTTTAACAAAGTTCGAAGGAGATACACTTGTCCACTCATGGTCGCCAGTGGCAAAGTTGATGGGGCCTGTTACATTTGCACCAAAAGACACTGGTAGATCCATTCTGGCAGAAACAATGCAGTCTGGCTCACAACGTTCATGAATGACGAAAACAAGCACAAATAATACTCATTGAGATGACGACAGTTTCAGGGTTACCACTGTGGTTATCATGGAAGATAAGTTGAGAGGTAATACACACAATATTGAATACACATTTGTTGGTCACTCATACATATAACAAAGAATGGCTGTTACACATCTACATGTTGAACACTTCACATAAGAACACTAGTTCAAAGAAGGAAGGTGCCAAAGACAGTGCTCTCTGCATCAGAGACACCACAGGCATTTCCACAAAATTCTTACTATATTTAAACTTGTCTCTAACTTGTTCAAATATACACAAATCGGGCTACCATATCAGTCAAACAGTTTCCTTCCCACTGATCAGTCTCAATCTTGATGTAAGGATATCCAAAATCTAAACATCATCTCTGTCATTAGACACTTCATGTAAAGGGTCACTTTCAATTTCATCAAATGCTAGATCCACACTACTTTATCAACTTTGCTGGTATCATATCACTACTTTGGTTACTCATGTCATCAGGTAAAGACTGAAAACATGAAATGGTTCCATAGCACAACCAACATCACTTACTACAGAAGGAACACAAAATATATTACTGTCTAAATTACCTTTCCTGCTTAGATCTTTGTTCACTTCATTCCACCAGTTTGGATACAAATTTTGACTAACCACAGCTAACTTACTCCACAATGCACATTTATCTACGTTTCATTAATTTGGTCCCAAACAAATTTCAAAAATTTTTCACCTTTATTCTCTAGGCTTACAGATAACTCACCTTTACTGTTTGGATCATTACTCTGCATGACATTAATGAAAAACTGCTTTGACTGGACTGGTATTCCATGACTCTCACTGACATCATCACATACATCACTTACC
The DNA here is from genome assembly GCF_023864275.1 of Schistocerca cancellata. Classification (NCBI taxonomy): domain Eukaryota; kingdom Metazoa; phylum Arthropoda; class Insecta; order Orthoptera; family Acrididae; genus Schistocerca; species Schistocerca cancellata. The sequence goes on from NC_064627.1 coordinate 963,780,343, forward strand.
TTCTTAAATTCCACAAAAACCTGATAGTCATAAACATCATCAATATTGTCATCATATCCTTCCAAAATTACTTCATCAGCAACATCATTATCAACTCAAGTCTCATCTCCCTCAAAGTCATATGCCTCACCTACATTCATTTGCACTTAGCTACTAGTCCCAGGCTTACTATCCTCAGTCATTTCACAGCTCTCATTCACATCTACATCAAAAATACCACCTAATTCAGATCCAATACATTCATCACCTGCTTTATATATATCACTAACACTGTTTTCCAATCAAGAGGAGAAATCACTACATCAAAATTCTCATTACTCTCATATTCTGATTTGTGATTATTACCTACATCAGCATAATTAAACATGTGATCAAAACATAAATGAGAAATCTGATATTCTTTCTGTTCCACTTCCGATACCTGTACCACATTATTAATACTGTTGTTGTTGTGGTCTTCAGTCCTGAGACTGGTTTTATGCAGCTCTCCATGCTACTCTATCCTGTGCAAGCTGCTTCATTTCCCAGTACCTACTGCAACCTACATCCTTCTGAATCTGCTTAGTGTATTCATCTCTTGGTCTCCCTCTACGATTTTTACCCTACAAGCTGCCCTCCAATACTAAACTGGTGATCCCTTGATGCCTCAGAACATGTCCTACCAACCGATCCCTTCTTCTAGTCAAGTTGTGCCACAAACTTCTCTTCTCCCCAATCCTATTCAACACCTCCTCATTAGTTATATGATCTACCCATCTAATCTTCAGCATTCTTCTGTAGCACCACATTTCAAAAGCTTCTATTCTCTTCTTGTCTAAACTATTTATCGTCCATGTTTCACTTCCATACATGGCTACACTCCATACAAATACTTTCAGAAACGACTTCCTGACACTTAAATCTATACTCAATGTTAACAAATTTCTCTTCTTCAGAAACGCTTTCCTTGCCATTGCCAGTCTACATTTTATATCCTCTCTACTTCGACCATCATCAGTTATTTTGCTCCCCAAATAGCAAAACTCCTTTACTACTTTAAGTGTCTCATTTCCTAATCTAATACCCTCAGCATCACCCGACTTAATTCGACTACATTCCGTTATCCTCGTTTTGCTTTGTTGATGTTCATCTTATATCCTCCTTTCAAGACACTATCCATTCCGTTCAACTGCTCTTCCAAGTCCTTTGCTGTCCCTGACACAATTACAATGTCATCGGCGAATCTCAAAGTTTTTATTTCTTCTCCATGGATTTTAATACCTACTTCAAATTTTTCTTTTGTTTCCTTCACTGCTTGCTCAATAAACAGATTGAATAACATCGGGGAGAGGCTACAACCCTGTCTCACTCCCTTCCCAACCACTGCATCCCTTTCATGCCCCTCAACTCTTATAACTGCCATTTGGTTTCTATCATCATCATCATCATCATCATCATCATTTAAGACTGATTATGCCTTTCAGTGTTCAGTCTGGAGCATAGCCCCCCCTATACAGTTCCTCCATGATCCCCTATTCAGTGCTAACATTGGTGCCTCTTCTGATGTTAAACCTATCACTTCAAAATCATTCTTAACCGAATCCAGGTACCTTCTCCTCGGTCTGCCCCGACTCCTCCTATCCTCTACTGCTGAATCCATGAGTCTCTTGGGTAACCTTGCTTCTCCCATGCGTGTAACATGACCCCATCATCTAAGCCTGTTCGCCCTGACTGCTACATCTATAGAGTTCATTCCCAGATTTTCTTTGATTTCCTCATTGTGGACACCCTCCTGCCATTGTTCCCATCTACTAGTACCTGCAATCATCCTAGCTACTTTCATATCCATAACCTCAACCTTGTTGATAAGGTAACCTGAATCCACCCAGCTTTCGCTCCCATACAACAAAGTTGGTCGAAAGATTGAACAGTGCACAGATAACTTAGTCTTGGTACTGACTTCCTTCTTGCAGAAGAGAGTAGATCGTAGCTGAGTGCTCACTGCATTAGCTTTGCTACACCTCGCTTCCAGTTCTTTCACTATGTTGCCCTCCTGTGAGAATATGCATCCTAAGTACTTGAAACTGTCCACCTGTTCTAACTTTGTTCCTCCTATTTGGCACTCAATCCGTTTATATTTCTTTCCCACTGACATTACTTTCGTTTTGGAGATGCTAATCTTCATACCATAGTCCTTACATTTCTGATCTAGCTCTGAAATATTACTTTGCAAACTTTCAATCGAATCTGCCATCACAACTAAGTCATCCGCATATGCGAGACTGCTTATTTTGTGTTCACATATCTTAATCTCACCCAGCCAGTCTATTGTTTTCAACATATGATCCATAAATAATATGAACAGTGGAGACAGGTTGCAGCCTTGTCTTACCCCTGAAACTACTCTGAACCATGAACTCAATTTACTGTCAACTCTAACTGCTGCCTGACTATCCATGTAAAGACCTTTAATTGCTTGCAAAAGTTTGCCTCCTATTCCATAATCTTGTAGAACAGACAATAACTTCCTCCTAGGAACCCGGTTGGTTTCTATACAAATTGTAAATAGCCTTTCGCTCCCTACATTTTACCCCTGCCACCTTCAGAATTTGAAAGAGAGTATTCCAGTCAACATTGTCAAAAGCTTTCTCTAAGTCTAGAAATGTAGGTTTGACTTTCATTAATCTATTTTCTAAGATAAGTCATAGGGTCAGTATTACCTCACGTGTTCCAATATTTCTACGGAATCCAAACTGATCTTCCCCTAGGTCAGCTTCTACTAGTTTTTCCATTCATCTGTAAAGAACTTGTGTTATTATTTTGCAGCCGTGAATTATTAAACTGATAGTTCAGTAATTTTCACATCTGTCAACACCTGCTTTCGTTGGGATTGGAATTATTATATTCTTCTTGAAGTCTGAGGGAATTTTGCCTGTCTCATACAGCTTGCTCACCAGATGGTAGAGTTTTGTCAGGACTGGCTCTCCCAAGGCCGTCAGTTGTTCTAATGGGATGTTGTCTACTCCCGAGGTCTTGTTTCGACTCAGGTCTTTCAGTGCTCTGTCAAACTCTTCACGCAGTATCATATCTCCCATTTCATCTTCATCTATATTCTCTTCCATTTCCATAATATTGTCCTCAAGTACATTGCCCTTGTATAGACCCTCTATATACTCCTTCCACCTTTCTGCTTTCCCTTCTTTGCTTAGAACTGGGTTTCCATCTGAGCTCTTAATATTCATACAAGTGGTTCTCTTTTCTCCAAAGGTCTCTCTAATTTTCCTGTAGGCAGTATCTATCTTACACCTAGTGAGATAAGCCTCTACATCCTTACATGTATCCTCTAGCCATCCCTGCTTAGCCATTTTGCACTTCCTGTCAATCTCATTTTTGAGATGTTTGTATTCCTTTTTGCCTGCTTCATTTTTATATTTTCTCCTTTCATCAATTAAATTCAATATTTCTTCTGTTACCCAAGGATTTCTACTAGCCCTCGTCTTTTTACCTACTTGATCTTCTGCTGCCTTCACTACTTCATCCCTCAAAGCTACCCATTCTTCTTCTACTGTATTTCGTTCCCCCATTCCTGCCATTTGTTCCCTTATGCTCTTCCTGAAACTCTGTACAACCTCTGGTTTAGTCAGTTTATCCAGGTCCCATCTCCTTAAATTCCCACATTTTTGCAGTTTCTTCAGTTTTAATCTACAGTTCATAACCAATAGATTGTGGTCAGAGTCCACATCTGCCCCTGGAAATGTCTTACAATATAAATCCTGGTTCCTAAATCTCTGTCTTACCATTATATAATCTATCTGAAATCTGTCAGTATCTCCAGGCTTCTTCCATCTATACAATCTTCTTTTAAGATTCTTGAACCAAGTGTTAGCTATGATTAATACTGTTATTGTTGTCTAATTGTAAGTGTAAATTGGGGGTCCTCTACTTGTTGTGTTCCCTCACACCAAAACTGTTGACCTTCATTGAGGCAGACTGCCGTTTCCTATATGATTGTTTCTCCTATTAAATTGCCCATGGTTAGCCCCATTGTTCCTGTTCTGCTGAGGTTCAAAATTTCTATCTGTCTACCATTTTGACCCTGATAAAAATTACCATTATCCTTATTTCTGTAGTTGTTACCATTGTGATCTCTATCATTTTGATTGTTATGGTACATGCTTCTTTCTACTGCCCTATCCAGCCTGTCAACATACCATAAAAATTGTCCAAGGCAATAGGCAGGTCCATCTACTAAATCACACTGCAATCTTTCTGCTAATCTCCTTTTAAGTGCATCAATCAAGGTCATTTCATCAAATGGTTTGTCAAGAAGTGCTAATTTTTTGAGCTGGTTCTTACAAAACTCTATCAAAGTGTCATCCCTATTCCTATAATTAGGACCATTCAAAAATTCGCTTTTGATTATCCCCTGTTCAGCTTCTAACCAAATTTAGTTAATAAAACTTTTTCAGAACTTTAGTACGCATCCCAATGACTTAAATTTAGATTTACCCAAGACAGAGCTTCACCTTCAAGAAATCTCTAAACAAATTTAATTTTTTGATTATGATTCATGCCTGACACAAAACTATCTCTGCAGTGGTGCAGAAAATCCACTGGATGTAAATTATCTGATGGAAAACTTTTTATAGGGGTGCTGGACCATGCAATACTATTGTTTGCAGATAGACTTTGATTCAGACAACTTTCTTGAACTACTGAAATTTTTTGATGTAATACAGTTACATTATTTTTCATATTGTTTACAACATTTAAAATATTTTGATCTGAACTGCTTAGTTTTGTTCCATTTTTTCCACTACAGCCTTCTGTTCAACTCTGACATCATGAACATATTTCGGCTGTCTTGCAGATTCAACAATTAACTCATTATCCAAAACAATAAATTAATTTTCTACAACATCGACTTTTTGATTCACATTTTTTAAAACCCTCTGACAACCCATTTTTTAGCTCTGAAATCCGATTACTAAGTTGGTCTATTTGGTAGTGTACATTGTCCATTTTACTTTTGTTTTCAGTTCTTTTTTCAGTTAACTGATCATTAACTGCACTAAATTTGCCATTGTTATCTGCCTTCATTTTCTCTAGTTTTGCTAAAATCAATTGCAACATATCAGTTTTTACTATTTTTTTGCTGATTATGACTTCACTCAGTTCAAAGACATCCTGGCTAGGTCCTACAGCTTTCATTTTTACATCACTACTACCTTCATCTCTATTCATTTTGTTAACAAGCACACAAGCTCACAAACAAATTAATGTCACAAATAGTTTGTACTTATCTTTCTTTTTTGACTTTGTAGGTTCCAAATGACATGATAATGCTGAAGTATGCTTACTCCATAATTTCTGTTTCTGTAATTTTTTATTCTATCACATTTTTCTATACCACACTGTCTTTGCAATTTGCACTTCAAACCCAAAAATTACATTGCTATTGCCAAACATAGAAACACGTCATATCACATCAGAGGCATGCCGACTAGTAAGCCATTCTGCAGTACTAACAATATTGCAAAGAGTTTACAAACTTTCTTGACAAATGACTTTCTGTTAATTTTTGTTATTATCTTATAAATGAATCCAGAAGTAAAATTAATAATTAGCTTCAGATTGAGCAACTAATTATAGGAATTTTAAGTGTGCCAAATATTTCATAATTTCAACTGTTTCTAAAAGAAAAGTATTTTTAACTGTACATAAAGAGATAGTGCATATCGATTGTAACAATGAAAATAAGGTAAATTCTTCTTATATGTTATAACCTGAAATATACCAAATCATATGAAATTGTTTTAGAAATACAGCCAAGATAATATTAATCTCTTTAAAAAGTTGTACTTATTTTTGGTATTGATAACTTCTGTTGAAAAAGAGTGATGCTAGAGGAGTGTGTCCCTTTACAGACTCCATCATTCCATTTCATCATCCATCTGTCAACAGACCACAGAATCAATATTTACATCACCTTTCAGTACCTGATTTTCCAAATCTTGTTCTGACTTTTGTGACTAAATCTGAGTTCTGCAAGACACTGTAAGACATTACTCATATCCCAGCCATGTCAGGCATCACAATGAACTCCCTTCCACGTCAGCACTGTGCTTCACATTTGCATCACCTGCGCCCAGCACCAAAACCAACTATGGACTCCAAGAATGCATTTTTCATGACCTCAGCTCAGCAGGGCCATATACCACTGCCCCCCTGGTCTGAATGACATCATACCTGTGTCAGCTGTGCTACAAATGACTGCACATCTATACAAACTCCATGAAACACAAACAGTGCTGGCGGATAACAAATGGACTACACCTTCCTTCTTTATTGTGCCAGGACCTCACGCATTTTTTGCTGTCTCAGATGACTGACATTGGGGAAGTTGCACCTACCGCACTGGGCCTGGAACTTCACTCACAAGCACAGCCATCCTTTGAACAGCCATGTGAGTCCTTTCCACATCACTGCATAACACCAATGCCACCCATGCTACAACATGACCTGCCTCATCAAGCACCTCCCTATGTCAAGTCGCATTTCCTGCCCGTCTTTTGCACTGACACTCACACACCTCCTGCATCTCCCATGTCATACCACACATAGCCCTTGATTGTGCCTTACAATCAAAACACTGACAGCCATCATACCACCCACCAACTATTTGAAACTACTGTTGTTTTGTGCAGTTTTTACTGCCACGTGGTTTACCCTCAGCGAGTGTTTAATGTCAGCCAGTGGCATCATTTGGGACAGTGAGAAGTTTGCCAGTCTTCTTAACCACCTTGGAGACAGTGTGGGCCTTATTAGCAACTTGCTTTCAGATGTTGCTGCTTCTCACAAATACAAAACTGCCAAGACACTACTGCTACAATGACTAGCATGATTGCCTGAGCACATCTACATTTTGTCATTAATGAGACTACTTTGGGCAATGGCATGCCATCTTCACTGTGGCACCACCTACAAGTTCTAATTGACCCAACGCTCCTGCCTGATTGCACACTGCAGACACTTCAGCTCCTAAAACTTCCAGAGAATATCCAAAAGGTGATGCTAGCACATGAGGAGGCACCACTGGAGTTTAAACTTTGAGTCAGTGACAGAATTCAGGCATTATCACAACATCATATTCTAATCAAAAACCGACAGCACTGCAGCTGATGCCCAGTATGCCTGCACCAAAATCAATTTTGCACCATGTCAGGAAAGCTGCTCTGACATTCCGTCTAGCCACAGACTGCCCATGACAGCCAGATCGACCTGAACTGGGCCATACTTCCTGGCTCTACCACCCCGAGTGCCTTTCATGGCTCCAGCAGATAACTGTCACCTACCACTACAGCTAAGGGTTTTTTACACTACCCCTCCCCCCCCCCCCCCCCCAAATACACAGCAATGCTGCTGCTGGTTTCACAACATATTTTGGCAGGATGCACAGCACTGCAAGCAACCCTGTGTCTATACCAACTCGTATGGCAATCAGGTGCACCAGTCCACTCTTTACTAACAAAATGCCTCTGCACACCACAACAAAACATCACTGTTGCAGCATCTCAATGGGCACACAGTCACTGGCTATTCAGCCATGACATGTGCCTGTACATGTATTTCCTTGTTGATACCAGGGCCAATGTGAGCACTCTTCCACCTGCTCTCATACCTGCTAAACTGTCACAGTCACCACTGCAACTGCACTCAGCCAGTGAGTCTATAATCACAGTTTCTGGAACTGCACACACCACAGTCTTTACAAATAACTTCGGTAAAATGGAAATGACTCTCACGTCTCCCAAGGAAGTAACATCCAAAGTATTCTAGTGGTTATGATAACATATCAATGAAGTTAATCAAAATGTGCTCATGTGAGTTGAGTTGTTTCTTAAGTTACTTGTGTAATCAATCTCTTATGAGTGGAACATTTCCAGATTGGCTGAAGTTAAGTCTTTTTACAAGAAGGGGTTAAAGAGTTACTGTCAAACTATCAACAAATTTCACTTTTGTGACCTTTTCCAAAAACAATGAAACGGTTGTGTTCAAGCATCTTCTTAAGCTCCTGACTTCAAATAGTGTATTGTCAAAGTCACAGTTTTGATTCCTTAAGTCTTCTCATATAGAGAAGACTATTTACATATTTAGTGGGAATGTACTCAATTCATTAATAACAGATTAGAGGCTACTGGTATTTCCTGTGGCCTGTCAAAAGCCTTTGACTGTGTGAATCACAGCATTCTCTCAAGTAAGGCAGTGCTGCAGAATGGTTTGAGTCTTGCCTAACTAACAGGAAACAAAGAATGTCATTGTGAACCTTTGGACTTAACCATTGATCTTCATTTCATTGGGAATTAATTACAAGGGATGTTCCACAAGGTTCCATCTTGGGTCTGTTGCTTTTTCTTGTGTATATTAATGTTTTGTTTGCAGATCATACAAACATTGCAATAAGTAGCAAGTTAAGTACAGATTTAGAAATGGTTACTAATCACACGTTCACTGACATCAATAAAGTGTTTAAAGCTAATTCACTTCCATTAAACTCTGAAAAGACCTGTGACGAAGCAAGTTGGGATCTCTTTAGTTCCTCTCCTGTTTTGCCATCTGCTTCCTTAAATTCATAAATTCGAAAATATATTAACAAAGTCAACCCTTAATTAATTCCAAAGTAATTATCAGTTTTGTCAAAAGTATGATTTGTATAACTATATCTGTTAATTTCATCATTTAAACAAATGATTTGGCTTAACCCCTGTAGTAGAAGACACTGTTAAAAAGAAGGAATTTTTGAGGTATTCGGTTAATTGAGTGAGTTATGTTTTAATTGTAACTTCTGTAACATAAACATCAAATAATGTATAGTTTCAGTACCTATTATTGTGAGGCTATATAAAAGCCTGATTTTTGGTCCCAAGGCAGTCGGCCCATGGCCAGTTTTCAGACAGGAAGTCTGTATCAGTTATAGTAATGTGTCAACTGAACAGTGGAATTAGTATAGCATAAATAGGCTGTGTTTTAAAACAATGACAGTGTCTGTTCAATTTATATGAGAAATAGTGAACTGTGTGGTTAGGTATTTAAGTCTCATAGAAGTTCAACAGCAAACTATTGTAGCAGTATGCTGATGTTTGCCTGCAAACTATTAATGAGGCTCACCAAAAGTTAACCAATACTGAACTGTCCATATAACTGTGTAATATTGGGGATTGTAAGCAGAAAGTGAAGAACTGTGAGATGCAACTGTACAACTGTTGGCTGCATCATTTACAGTAGTCAGTGTTGAGCTTCCACCCCTCGTTTTTCAACTGGTATAACAATGCAGAACGCCAGCACTTAGGACTATCAATGAAGAAATAAAGCAGGCAAATGTCACAGACCAACTAAATGCAGTTCAGAACCAGTAAGACATACAGATTGAAGAGATTGACAGTGTTAAATTTCTGCTATTACAACTCAACAATAAATTCTGTTGGGAAAGGCATACCACAGAATTGCTGAAGTGCCTAAACGAGCCTGTATTTGCAGTGAAAATGATGTCAGATGTAGGGGATATAAATATAAAAAAACTTATATACTTTGCTTACTTTCATTCTATTGTGTCATATGGGATCATATTCCGGGGTAACTCATCAAACTGAGCAAAAGTTTTTAGTGTGCAAAAGCATGTAAAACCCATTTGTGATGTAAATTCAAGAACTTCATGTGGAAACCTGTTCAAAGAACTGTGTATTCAAACCACTGCTTCTCAGTGTATTTATTCCTTAATGAAATTTGTTGCAAGTATTATGTCTCTATTTCCAGCCAGTAGCTCAATACATACTATCAAAACTAACAATAAGAACAAACTAGATAAAGACCTAAAATCACTTACCTTGATCCAAAAAAGGGTCCAATATTCAGGAAAAAAATTGCCAGTAATCATTAATAATTTGGTTTCAGGTAAAGCACATTTTAAACAGAGTTTGGAAGGCTTTTCGATAGGCAACTCCTTCTACTCTGTAGATGAATGTATTAGCAGGCACTGTTGGACCAACTTCAGTAAAAATGTCTGTTAGATTTCAGCACTGACATCACTTGCTCACAACAGTCAAGATTAGGTATTTTATGTATGATAAATTCATTAAAAGTGCATAATTATGTTTCATTCAGACAGTGTGTTAGTTCTGTAAATATTAGCAGTTCCAGTTTACTATAATGTATTGCCATATTTTGACAATCTCCTGACAAATGATAAAGGATGTGGGTAATATATTCAAATGTTTTATGCTTTTTATTTTAGATTTTCTGACTTGTTCCACACCCATGAGGATCATCTCATTTTTAGGTCTGTGGAATGAAAACTCAATCCAATCAGCACAGATATGCAAATACTTTGGACATTCCTAGTGGCAGAGACAGTTGAACCATTCCTGGGAGCTGACTTCCTTTGGCACTATGAACTACTGCTTGATTTAAATCATGTACTTGTGTTTTATGATGGGATGGTCAGCATTCGAGCCATGGTGTGGTCAGCCTGCTGGCACACACCACTTCATCTGAAGCTATGAAGCAACACACTTTTCAACCAGGTACGCTTAAAGGCAGCCAAGTACACAGCATTACATCACAACAACAAGATCATGCACCCCACCAAGGAGCAACCATGGAGACGAATCATGGATGCCACCACATCAGTACATGTAGCTCACTACTGTGGACCTGCTACTATGGACACTTATCATGTTAGTGAAGTGTCAAAACCCCACTCAAGTGTGCTCCTGAGACAATGCCGTGTATGTTAACTGTGACAGCGAATCACATCACACCCCACTTCCTGGACTTGCTCCACACACACTCCGTTAGACCAAACACAATTTGTGCCATTCAGGACAGTACAGTCCACCACATTACAGCCACAACAGGTCCCCTGTCTGTCACCATCCCCCTTGTCTAGTTCCCCCAAATTTACAGCAGCTAAAGCTGTGGTGGATGAACTTTACCAAGATGGTATAGCCGGACCATCAGACAGTGCTTTGGCGTCTGCAATTAAACTAATTCCTAAAAGAACAGTGCTTGGCACCCACATGGCAACTACCACTACCTCAATGCCTGTACAATCATTGACAGCTTCACTTTTCCAAACTTGCATGATTTTTCCCACGTCTTGGCCAGGGCAAAAATTTTCATTGTCAAAATTGCAAAAGACCATACCTGAAATTCCAATTGGCAGATAAAGGTGTACCAAAAACTGTGATTGCCATTCGGTCTCTTTGAGTTCCCATACTTGCTGTATGGGCTAAAAAATGTGGCAGAGACATGGCAAAGATTTATTGATAGCATACTGATCAATTTACCTTTTTGTTATGCCTATCTATATGAGGTTATAATCTTTTTGCAAAACGAGCAAGACAATGATGACCACTTGCACATCCTTCTAGATAAGCTGGCCTTTCGTGAGGCCATGATAAATGATGACAAATGCCAACTTTGGCAATCCCATGTGACCTTTGTCAGACACCACATTGATGCATCTGGGGTGCAGCCTACTCCTGAGAAAACTGACCAGATATGCCTCCTCCCACCTCCCAACAACTGCCAAGAGAACTGTAGGTTTTTGGAGGTCATAAATTTCCATGGGAACCAATAGCCACATGCCACTGTGACTTTGCTACCACACACACAAACACTGTGCAGCACAAATATGTCTGGTAAATGATATCTCACCTGAATACAGCAAATACAGGTGGCCTTTGACAAAGTAGAAGAACACTTGTTACATGCCATGGTCCTCTCCCACCCATCGCCCAATTCACTTCTAATTATCACATCTGATGCTAGCGATCACGTGACCAGGGCTGATTTACAGCAAGAGGTTGGTGAAATTACTCAGCCACTCAGGTTTTTCTTGTGAAAACTTACTGACACCCAGAAAAAATTGACCACATTTGACCATGAACAATTAGCCATATATGAACCAATTCGTCACTTTCAAGGTGATGCTGAGAGGAGATCCCTTACCAAATATAGACTATGGGCCATTGGCTGACACATTCCACAACCTGTTGGCAGATTCTGCACCCAGAAGATTGTGCCACCTAGATTTTGTACTACAGTTCACTATCTACCTGCGACATATTATAGGTGTGCCGATAATATTGTGGTGAATTATCTTTCCTGTATCACAGCTACCTCCACCCAGTTAGTCTTTTGTAGAATCATAGAATCACAGATGCACAAGTGACAGGTGCTGATCTCCACAGCTTGTTTAACAAACCAGACACCGGACTCCAATTGCAACAATGCAACCAAACAATTTTGATGTGATGTTTCGAACAGATGAGTCCAATCAGCCATCCCAGTGCAATATCACAGGACAATTTTTGACCTGCTGCACAACCTTGCACATCTAGGCATGTGCCCTATCATACAGTCATCGTAGAACAATTTGTCTGGCCTAACGTTAAAAAGGATTGTGCCACATTGACCAGTACTTGCATTCTGTGTCAGCAGGTGAAAACTGACAGCCATCCACCTGCCCCCCTCCATCCCTCCCTTTGGTACATTACAAATTCAAAATGGCTGGTTCCAGCAGATCCATGCTGACATCATAGGGCCACTTCCTGAATTGCATGGTTACCATTATATTCTTTCAATAACAGAATGCATGACATGACGGGTGGAGGCCACACCCATTTTTGATGCATCAGCAGAGACAGTAGCAAAAACTTTCATAACAGTTGGATTGCCAGATTTGGCTGCCCAGCCTCCTTAATGTCAGATCAAGGTCAGAAGTTTGAATCCCAACTGTTCTATGACTTATGTCACCAATGTGAAAGCCACCAGTTCCCCACAACCACTTACCACCCCCAATCAAATGGTGTCGTGGAACAGTGGCATCAGATGATGAAAGCTGCTCTCCTGTGACACTCAGAATTGCGAGTGGAGGCCCTTACTTGGGTACTCCTGGGCATTTGAATGGCACATAAAGATGACCTTGATGCTTCACTTGCCCCTCACAGCAAGCCCCTCACTCTACTTGCTGAATTTGTAGCACAGGTCCCCACAGGCCAAGACTTACCAGATTCAGTCACACCTGTGCGCACACATATACAAAATATCCATGTCCCCTCTCTCATCACTGGAAACAATGAATTTTTATTCATAAAGACCTAGCCACATGTTATAATGTGATGCTAAGTACAGATGCAGCGAAACCTACCCTAAAACTATCATTTATACGACTGTACCGGCTGTTGAAATATAACACAAACACTTTTGATATCATAATTGCTGGAAAACAAACAACAGTGTCAGCAAATTGGCTTAAACTAGTGTGGACTGTAGCAGGCCTATCACAACAGACACTAACCATCCCACTATATCCTATGCACCTGTTAGGAAATTTTCAAGTGTGTTTGAATCCCTGCAATTTACTGTTTGACAACATACGTCACATTACATCATAGCAACTTCGTGATCACCACTACCTACATGCAAGCACTGTCACACACAATTTTGTGCACACCACTTCTGTCCCAGCAGAAGTTGACATGACAGGACTCACCTATTTTTCAGCAGGCGTACACCCACCGTCACTGCCTTGGCTTACACTCCCCCTGCTCCACGGTGCCTCCTGTGGACCCAACAATGCAAGGCAATGCTGCCAGCATACTTCCCTCTTCAAACACTGCTGCTGGGCCAGCAACAATTAAAGACATCACTGAGACTGCTTTGTTATCTCCTAACGCTGCTGCCAGCATTAAGAAGAATTGGGCCACATGGACCAGTGCTTGCATTCTGTGCCAGCACGTGAAAACTGGCTGATTATGTCTGCTGATTATGTCATCACACAGCTGCCTACTACATCACTTCAGACAGACTACATCCTGCCGCAGCCTCTCCTCACATCATGTGATCCATGCTATGGGGCTTACTCAGCTCTGGTTAACACCTGAGTTGACCCCGACACAAGATGACAAAAGATCAGAAATACAGTCCACATCCTTCAAATGATGCACTATAAGGATTCTGCAGCCCAGGGTACATTTGAAGCTCCAGCAACAGGCAACAAGTGGAAAGGTGATGAAGAGCATAGTGGCAAAAGAAGTTCTAAGAAGATCACTGCCAGGGCAAGAATCAGGCATCGGGAGTCGGAGAATGCAGGACCGATGACTCGTTCCTGGGCTAGGGGGACATAACACTGAGACGCTGTTCTCTTAAGGAGGGAGAAATGTCACAGAAGAAGCTGAGTAGCACCATGGTGTAGTGGTTATGGTACTAAAATGGAGCATGGAGTGTCATGAGTTCAAAGCTCACCTGGACTGTACAATTTTAATTTCTATATTCGGTTTGAGTACATTCTAGAAGTATCCGCAAATGTAATGAATCACTGTACTGGAATGTTCTGTAGCTGTATATATACTGCATATGTTCTGGCTGGATTCAGTTCACTTCGTGCTCTTGTATGTGCTAGTGCTGAATAAACCATTGTTAAATGAAGTTAGTGTTCGTCATTCATTTAATTACACCTTCTTCTAGGTGACATTATTTTAGCTGAATTCAGCAGTGAATTCAGTGCTGCCTTAGACATATTATATGATCAGTTAAGGAACATTGAAAACATTGCAACCATACCAGTTAATGGAATCCGCACTATAGTGCCACAGGCAACAAAAGTAATCTTATAAAGAGGCAAGCTTTAATATAAGATTTAGGATTAGAGAAACATAATTCAAAAAGAATATATTAATTATTCAAGGGTTATGCAATAATTCTGCATATGGAGTGAAATACCTCAGGGAGAAATATGCCAGGCTGGATTTTAGTAAAGTGAAGTTATTCATCAAAGACAGCAAAGAAGAATGGAATTGTAGTTTTGAGGGTTTTGTAGAAAGAGATAAAGAGATTGCTGTATGTATAGAGTTGAAATTAATATATGTGGGAAGAGAGATAAGTGTCAGAGATAATATGGAAAGGAAAGAAGATAATGATAAGCATGCCACTAGGGAAGTTAATATGCTTAATCTAATTGAGCATATGGTTGCAAAGTTTTCCGAATTGTCTGTATGCAACAGTGTGACTTGACAGAAGTTTTGAAAAGAAATCAGTTGATTTCCTGCAAGAGAATAAGTGAAATACACAGACATGTATGCAAATTCCTTGTCAGAGTACATGAATTATTTTATACAAAGCCATATCCGACACTGTTAATGAAGAGACCAGCAGTAGAAGCAAAATATATTGTAACAGAAGAAGCTGAGTAGCACAGTCACTGTAGTGTAGTGGTTATGATACTGGACTGTTGCATGGAGGGTCATGAGTTCAAAACTCACCTGAACTGTAAAATCTTAATTTCTATATTCGGTTCAAGTACATTCTACAATTATGCACAAATGTCAAGAATCATTGTATGGAATGTTCTCTAACTGGATGTATACCACTGAATAAACCTTCATTAAGTGAAGTTAGTGTTTGTCATTCATCTAATCACACCTTCTTCTAAGTGACATTATTCTGGTGGAATGCCAGGTATTGGAACTTGTGACAGCACACATTATCAATGTGGCTCCCATCAGGCAAAGACATAGCCGCCGTTTACGTGGTGCCCGAGTTCAAGCCATATTCAACAGATTGCAATCTATCAGAGACTGAAGAAGAAGAGGACATTACAATGACAGCAACTGCGTGCCACCACGTTCTCTGGTGACGATGGCCAAGATCCAAACAAGTGGCTGAAGGCATATGAGCATAAAGCCAAATTTACAAATGGGATGAGGCTGTGTGTTTGGCTAATGTATTTTTCTACTTGGAGGGCACTGCCAAGCAATGGTATGAAAACAACAAGGAGAAGTTCATAAGCTGGGAAGTATTCCAGGTGGAACTGCACAAGTATTTCGGCGACACACAACAACAGAAGTGCAAGGCTGAAGATAAACTAAAGTGCAGGGCACAGCGACCAGGAGAAATGAGAGCATCCTACATTCAAGATGTCTTGGAGCTGTGTAAAACACTGTACCCTAGAATGAAAGAGGAAGACAAGGTTGCACATCTCATGAAGGGTGTTGCCAGTATATTGAGACAATGCATCAAAAAAGAATTACTTGCAAGATGTTTGATTAGCTTCAAGTGTCATATTGATTTCTGTGAAGGAAGTAGGGACTGATATCACAAATGTTCTTCATCAGATAGTGAGAGAGGAAGTTCAGAAGGCACTGGGATTGCACGGCCAGCGAGAAGCCGAGATGCTTCAAGAGGTCATAAGAGAGGAACTGGAACAGGCGTTGAACCCAATCTCTCATCTTTCATTTCCCTTTAAAATGGTGAAAAAGTCGAGACCCAGGTGAAGTTATGTTCATACAATGCAGCATGAGGAACTTGTTTGGGCACCAAGGAAGACTGATGTCTGGAGGACCCAGGATAACCAACCAGTATGTTTCCATTGCGGTCGACCAGGACACATGGTGCGCTATTGTCAAGAAAGGTGGCAGATAATTGATGATACCTACACCAGGAGACAGCAGACCGATCTTAACCAATGCCAACTCTGGGATGACTAAGATTAACAAGAAGATGTGGGTGCAAGACGACATATGTCACCCTCGCCGGAAGCTAGCCTGTGGACAGGACACTCCCCGACACACTGATCAAGGTCTCCATCACCATTTAGAAGCTCCAGCAATCACCCAGCCACTGCAACCTGGAAAACTAAAGGGTGCAACTTTCCTTGGAGGTGAGGCCGCCAAAGTGAAAAATCCTCCACTGTTGATCACTACAAAAATGATAGGAAACTACGTCAATATCCTCATGGATGGTCAACTTGCCCAAGCTCTCATGAACTCTGGAGCATCATATTCAGTCATTTTGGAGAAGTTCAATTGCCAGTTGCGCAAAATTGTATTCGTCGACAGCAAAATATCTCTGCTGAAAGTGGCTAGTGGGAAATATGTAAAACCTACAGGAAGATGTACCATTTGTGTGGGTATAAGTGGCCAAACACAGCCCTTAGAATTCATCATCTTACAAGAGTGAAGTCATGACATTGTTCTTGGATGGGACATTTTGAAAACTTCTCAGGCAGTTATAGATTGTGGTTGCTCAAAGATTATGCTAGATGAGATGAAATACTGTGGACAGGAAGATGTGAATCCGAGTGTGTGGAGACTATGTATGCTTGATGAAGTGATCATTCCTGCAGTCAGAACTAGGAAGGTAACTGTCACATTTCATGCCATGCATCAACCATGGATCTTGTAGTGGAATGTAAGAGAAGCATACCATTGAAGAATAACTTGGTCATCCCAGTCTCTGTTGTCTCGTGTAAGAACAGATTCAGTGAATTGTGGATAGTTAACTGTCGCCGAGAACTACAGAGCCTTCCAAGGTGCATGTGCATAACAAACGCTGAGCTGTTAATTGAAGAACAGCTGAGTGTCATAGAAACCTCCCATGCTGAGTCTGTGGGATGAAATTAGTGCTAACACTATGAGACAAGATCTTCCAGCTTAGCTATCATCAGATCTCACTAAGGAACAACAGAAGAAGCTACTTGTCATTCTTCAAGGGTTCTCTGAATGCTTCAATCCACAGGTGAAGAGAAAATTAGACAAATCCTCAATGAAGTACTGGATTAGCACTGGAGACCATCAACTAATAAGACAGAGGCATACTGTGTAATTCACGATGAAGTAGAGAAAATGATGAAGAATGACATCATTCAGCCTTAGCAGAGCCCATGTTCATCACCAGTGGTTCTCGTCAGGAAGAAGAATGACAGTTGGCACTTTTGTGTTGATTACAGGAAGCTTAATAAGATAACAAAAGGACATTTACCCTCTTCCACGAATTGATGATACATTAGGTTGTCTGAAGAGGCTAAGTTTTTCTCAACCATGGACATGTATTCGGGATACTGGCAAATCAAAGTAGATGAGGCTGATCATGACAAAACTGCATTCATCACCCCTGAGGGTCTGTATGAGTTTAAGGTAATGCTGTTTGGTTTGTGTAATGCACCAGCAGCTTTCGAACAGATGATGGATAACCTTCTAAGGCACCTGAAATGGACAGTGTGTCTTTGTTATTTAGATGACATTATATTGTTCTCAGAGACATTTGATGAACATATAAAATGACTGAGGGTTGTTCCTAAGTGTCACCAACAAGGCAGACTGAAACTTAATCCAAGAAAGTGTCTCTTTTGAGCAAAAGAAATCAAAATACTTGGACACCTTGTGTCAAACAAAGGTGTGCGGCCAGACCCAGAAAAGATGAGATCTATAACAGAATTTCCTATTCCTAAAAGTATTAGAGATGTGAGAAGCTACCTCAGATTATGTTCTTATTACCATAATTTTATCAAAGACGTTTGTATCAAAGCCGGGCCACTCCAAGAGTTGTTAAAAGCTGACATTAAATTTATCTGGGGTGGTGCTCAACAAGATTCTTTTGATGTGCTACAAAAAGCTCTGACTACTGACCCTGTACTTGGTCTGTATGATGAGAGAGCACCTACAGAACTACACACATATGCCAGCAGGTATGGTATCGGTGCTGTTCTAATTCAAATTTTGGATGGAAAAGAGAAGTTTATAGTCTATTCTACTAGGACACTTACAAAAGCCAAGAGATACTACACAACTGCAGCAAGAGAATGTCTTGCTGTGATCTGGGCCATGTACAGATTTCAATAGTATCTCTATGGAAGGCCATGCACAGTTGTTACAGACCATCATTCACTTTGTTGGTTGACAGATCTTAAGGATCGAACAGGATGACTCACCAGGTGGGCACTATGTCTTCAAAAGTATGACATTACCATAGTGTATAAAAGTGGAAGAAAACACCAAGATGCCTACTGTCTCTCAAGAAACCCTGTGCAAGACCATCAAGACTTTGATGAAGATAGTGACTGTCTCACTGCATTCCAGGATCTCTCTGCTGAGCAGAAGAAGGATGCCAAGAAATCTCAAATTATGCTTGCCTTAAATTGGTCACAAGATGGGAAAGGACAATTTAAGGTAGTTAATGGATTACTTTGCAAGAAAAACTTTGATCTGTTTGGAAAGAAGTGGCTACACATGAATCCTAAACACATGCACTTAGATGTTCTACAGAAATTCCATGACACACCTGAGGCCGGACATTTAGGATTTATTGAGACATACGATAAGATCCACAAGAGGTTTTTTGGCCAGGTTTACTTAGGAGCGTCCGTCACTATGTGTCATACTGTCAAGAGTGCCAGAGGACAAAGGCAGTTCCTCAGAAACCATCTGGATGACTCATACCAATTCCACCGGCCAAAACACCTTTCCAGCGGACGATTTCCAACGTCTGCTAGTGGCAATAAATGGATTATTGTTTGCACTGATTATCTGACATACTATGCCACTGCAAAAGCTGTGAAAACATCCAAAGCATTCAAGGTAGCCAAATTCATTGTAGAAGACGTTGTATTAAAACACAGTGCTCCAGGATCATTAATTACAGATCAAGGGAAAGTTTTTCAATCAAATCTTGTGACAGACATAAACCCTTGGTGCAACATTACTCATCACAAGATGACTGCCTACCATCACATGCTAATAGGCTTAATGAACCCCTTAATAAGACCTTGGCCAACATACTATCAATGTTCGTCAATGTTGAGCAGAGCAACTGGGATGAGGTGCTACCTTTCGTGACATTTGCCTACAACATTGCCAAACAAGACAACACAGGATTTATGCCATTTTTCCTGGTACATGGACGTGAGGTGACTATGATGATGGACACTGTGTTTCTGTTACATCCTGATGATGTGTACGATGACTACATTGACCAGGTGTTAACCAGAGCTGAGGAAGCTCGACAGTTAGCTCGAGTCTGCATGCTGCAGTCTCAAGAAAATGATCTCCAAAGGCACGATGCAAGCCACCGCCCTATTGTCTGCCAGCCTGGTGACCTCGTCTGGATCTTCACTCCTGTTCAGAAGGTTGGTATCTCTGAGAAACTCCTCAGGCGCTACTTTGGACCTTATAAAGTTGTAAGACAATTATCTGATGTTTCTTATAAAGTTGAAGATTTCGACCACGACACAAGAAGATGAAAGATAGAGATACAGTTCACATCCTTTAACTGAAGCCCTATAAGGATCCTGCAACCCAGAGTAAATTTGAAGCTCCAGCAGCAGGCAAGAAGCGGAAAGGTAATGAAGAGCGTAGCGGCAAGGTAAGTTCTAAGAAGATCACCGCCAGGGCGAACATCTGTAATCATGAGTCAGAGGAACCAGGAGGACGTAACACCAAAACGCTGTTCTCTTAAGGAGGGAGCAATGTTGCAGAAGAAGCTGAGTAACACAGTCACAGTAGTGTAGTGGTTATAATACTAGACTGTTGCATGGAGGGTCGTGAGTTCAAAACTCACCTGAACTGAAAAATCTTAATTTCTATATTCAGTTCGAGTACATACTAGAAGTATCCACAAATGTCAAGAGTCATTGTACTGGAATGTTCTGTAACTGGATATATATCATATGTGTTCTGGCCGGAGGCAGTTCGCTCTGCACTCTTGTATGTGCAAGTGCTGAATAAAGCTTCATTAAATGAAGTTAGTGTTCGACATTCATCTAATTACACCTTCTTCTACATGACAATATTGCATGAAAGAAGCCATTTGGCTCTCATCATGTACAGAATCACTGAAGTGAAGACAATGATATGAGAAATACAGGGTGTTTCAAAAATGACCGGTATATTTGAAACGGCAATAAAAACTAAACGAGTAGCAATAGAAATACACCGTTTGTTGCAATATGCTTTGGACAACAGTACATTTTCAGGCGGACAAACTTTCAAAATTACAGTAGTTACAATTTTCAACAACAGATGGCGCTGCAAGTGATGTGAAAGATATAGAAGACAACACAGTCTGTGGGTGCGCCATTCTGTACGTCGTCTCTCTGCTGTAAGCGTGTGCTGTTCACAACGTGCAAGTGTGCTGTGGACAACATGGTTTATTCCTTAGAACAGAGGATTTTTCTGGTGTTGGAATTCCACCACCTAGAACACAGTGTTGTTGCAACAAGATGAAGTTTTCAACAAAGGTTTAATGTAACCAAAGGACCGAAAAGCGATACAATAAAGGATCTGTTTGAAAAATTTCAACGGACTGGGAATGTGACGGATGAACGTGCTGGAAAGGTAGGGCGACCGTGTACGGCAACCACAGAGGGCAACGCGCAGCTAGTGCAGCAGGTGATCCAACAGCGGCCTCAGGTTTCCGTTTGCCGTGTTGCAGCTGCGGTCCAAATGACGCCAACGTCCACATATCGTCTCATGCGTCAGAGTTTACACCTCTATCCATACAAAATTCAAACGCGGCAACCCCTCAGCACCGCTACCATTGCTGCACGAGAGACATTCGCTAACGATATAGTGCACAGGATTGATGACGGCGATATGCATGTGGGCAGCATTTGGTTTACTGACGAAGCTTATTTTTACCTGGACGGCTTCGTCAATAAACAGAACTGGCGCATATGGGGAACCGAAAAGCCCCATGTTGCAGTCCCATCGTCCCTGCATCCTCAAAAAGTACTGGTCTGGGCCACCATTTCTTCCAAAGGAATCATTGGCCCATTTTTCAGATCCGAAATGATTACTGCATCACGCTATCTGGACATTCTTCGTGAATTTGTGGCGGTACAAACTGCCTTAGACGACATTGCGAACACCTTGTGGTTTATGCAAGATGGTGCCCGGCCACATCGCACGGCCGACGTCTTTAATTTCCTGAATGAATATTTCCATGATCGTGTGATTGCTTTGGGCTATCCGAAACATACAGGAGGCGGCGTGGATTGGCCTCCCTATTCGCCAGACATGAACCCCTGTGACTTCTTTCTGTGGGGACACTTGAAAGACCAGGTGTACTGCTAGAATCCAGAAACAATTGAACAGCTGAAGCAGTACATCTCATCTGCATGTGAAGCCATTCTGCGAGACACGTTGTCAAAGGTTTCGGGTAATTTCATTCAGAGACTACGCCATATTATTGCTACGCATGGTGGACATGTGGAAAATGTCGTACTATAGAGTTTCCCAGACCGCAGCGCCATCTGTTGTTGACAATTGTAACTACTGTAAATTCGAAAGTTTGTCTGCCTGAAAATGTACTGTTGTCCCAAGCATATTGCAACAAACGGTGTATTTCTATCACTGCTCGTTTAGTTTGTATTGCCGTTTCAAATATACCGGTCATTTTTTAAACACCCTGTACAAATGGGATACTGAAGAAATTAGTCAGATGTAAATTTGTTTACAGAAGGTGAATTATTACCAAAAATAATCTGTGTAATTTACAGGCAAGGGGTGTGAATTCTACTGTGGTGGTGGAAATGGCTACGTGAAAATCAGGAAATAATTTTGCCTCCTTTGCCAGGAGTTAGGCAAAAAATGGTGGTGGTGACTGGAAGCAAGCAGTGGACTGCTATTAAGACATAGATGGTTGAATCAGATTTTTACCTGTGTTAGGTTCAGGGGTGTAGTGACCTTTGGAAGGGAGGCCATTGACTCCAGCATGATGCTGTGGGCCACAAAAATAAGCAACTCATCATCTGCATGTACATCTTGCCAGTGGCAACCACATGCAGTTTCACCCACTGGTATCAGCAGGGTAGCTCTAGCTGGCAGGACCATGTGCCATGGCTGATGTATGACATTCATGTCCAGACTGCTGGTCCACCTCATGCCACAGGATACAGCACAGTGTACAGTGGTACTCAAATAGTAGCCCCCAGCATGATCGATGTCAAAGGCACGTGCCCACAGTGGATGATGATCAGTGTCAATGGAAGCATCCAGGAACCAGTGCACAATGATAGAGGGACTGTGCCACCTCCTCCCTGGGCTCAAACAGGTTTCCCACTAGAGAGGTGGCCACCAGATGGGGGTAGTCATCCAGAGGGAGACCCAGAGGTAAGAGGGTGCTAAGCCATGCATATGGTAACCAGCACAGATGGTTGCCTGCTGCTACTGGAAACAAAGTCCTTAGTAGATGGCTGCCCTTCATCTGGCACTGCAGCGTCTTGTAATCTATCCCTCCCTCACATCATTTGTTGATTGTCACTGTCTTTGTGGTAAACTCTTTTAATAAGTTTTGAGAGGAATAAGATTTACAACAAACTTTTTACTTATCTTCTTTTCTCATAGTTGGCTCCAGTTCTTCACACCTAGAGGCTGATTCTTGAAGCTGAAATTTTTGACATTGTAGGTTCTCATAGTTCCAATTGACATAATTAATTTAGAAGTAGGCCTGTTCAGATTTTTTGTCCTCTTCACGGTCATTTATTCTCTCAAATTTTTCTATATCACACTGTCTTTTGAATTTTCACATTAACAAAGCCGAAAATTACATTGTTCTTCCAAAATATAAAACACTTCTGATCATATCAGAGGCATGCCCACTAATACCTCACTCTGCAGTAATAACAATATTTCAAAGGCTTTGCAAATTCTATTGACAAATGAATTTCTATTAATTTATGTTATTATCTTATAAATGAATCCAGAAATAAACATAATAATAATAATAAAAATTTTAACTGTGCTAAATATTCCGTAATTTCAAATGTTTCTAAAAGAAAATAACCCCAACTGTACATTCAGAGTTAGTGCATATCAAATGTGAAAAAGAAAATAAAGTAATTTCTTTTTTACAGATTTTAGCCTGTAATATAACACATCAAGTACAAAATGATAAAAGTTTTTTTTTAGAAAAACAGCTGAGATAACATTAACCTATTCAAAATTCATAAATATTTCCAGTATTGACTTCTTCTGTTATGGAAAAGTAATGCTAGAAGAGAATGTCCATTTACAATATCCCCATCACAAAATTTGGAAACAATGAGTTTACAAAATTTTGTGAGTTACTATAAAGTTTTCCAAATGGTGTACAAAATGATGCCAAAAGATTGAATACAGATGTGTGGATGTATCTGATACATATTACAGAAAACATAAGAAAAATATCTACTACGCAAGTCAAAATTTATACATATCTCAGGACATGGCATTCAGATTTTCAGTTCTGTGAATCATTTTGTTGCAAGACAATTGATACAAAGTCAAAGCTCTAGAATGTAGAATGTAGTTTATTCATCTCATAATGTACAGCTACAAATCAAAGATTTTTGTACTGCAGACATGTCAAATTACTTTAAAAAATAAGGTTATAATAATTAACATATTTGAGCAGGCATTTCTGAAATTCTAGACATGAGGAATTAATAAGAACATATATAACACTTATGGTCATTTTTCAGCTTTCAATACAATTTATACAATATATTAATAATTTATTGTACAATACGTAATCTTTATTGTTTCTTTTCTTTGCAAATTGTCAAACTGTCCTGCATGAATTCTTCAATTATTCAATAACATTTTTCCACTAGTGTATTAAATAACAATCTTTTTAGTGGGTCAAACTCCCTATTTAACAGACCTGTGTTATTTAATTTATTGTAAATTTTTAATCCCATGTACAATGGTGTATGAGCACAAAGTTTTAAATTATGAGAGAGAAGTTTGAAACTGTTTCTGTGATGAGTACTGTAATTGTGGTTGAAATGAAAATTGTCAAGTGAGTTTTGATTTTTATACATGAAAATAATAATTTCATAGATGTACAGAGAAGGTATGATGAGTATTTTTAATTTTTTAAATAAAGGGCAACTTGATGTTCTTTTTTGGACTAAGCACATGTTTATTATGATTCTCTTTTGAAGAGTAAGTAATCTCAAGCTGTTTGTTGAGTTTCCCAAGAAAATTATTCCATATCGAATTGTAGTCTCAAAGTAGCTATGGTAGACTATCTTTCTGGTGTCCATAAGGGTGGAACCAGATACGACATTCATTCCATAAGCTTGGCTGTTT